>NC_048579.1:58820079-59090079 GCF_013265735.2 Oncorhynchus mykiss | reverse complement strand
TCTCAAGGCCATCAGACTGTTAAACAGCCACCACTAACATTGAGTGGCTGCTGCCAACACACTGACTCAACTCCAGCCACTTTAATAATGGGAATTGATGGGAAATGATGTAAAATATATCACTAGCCACTTTAAACAATGCTACCTAATATAATGTTTACATACCCTACATTATTCATCTCATATGTATACGTATATACTGTACTCTATATCATCTACTGCATCCTTATGTAATACATGTATCACTAGCCACTTTAACTATGCCACTTTGTTTACATACTCATCTCATATGTATATACTGTACTCGATACCATCTACTGTATCCTGCCTATGCTGCTCTGTACCATCACTCATTCATATATCCTTATGTACATATTCTTTATCCCCTTACACTGTGTATAAGACAGTAGTTTTGGAATTGTTAGTTAGATTACTTGTTGGTTATTACTGCATTGTCGGAACTAGAAGCACAAGCATTTCGCTACACTCGCATTAACATCTGCTAACCATGTGTATGTGACAAATAACATTTGATTTGATTCGATTTAAACCATGTATAATGAAACCTCACTCTAAATTTTTTCAACCCATTCCAATTCCACAGGCCGCTCACTGTCATCAGCCTTGATTGTTGTGTCAGACTGTCAGCCATTACAGTCGGGCTGACTCGGATCTACTCTCCTCTACATTCTGTGGTGCTCTGTGTGTGTTGTGTCCCTCTGCCCCGTATCTCTGAGGAGAGAGGCAGATACACAGGGGGGAGGGTGATGAGGTAACGCCAACCGTATGGTAATCATATACCCAGCCCTCAGCAAAACTGACGACACTAAGAGGAGCTGACATTTCAATGTGCTACATCTCACTCTTCAGTGAGCAGAGGGTGACATGGGGGTTATGCTAGCTCCCAACACATTTTTAGAACACTAAAAATGGCTTATATGCCTATGCCTGTGTTGTTGTGCGAGATTTATCAAAGAACAACCCCAAAAGCTGATAGAGCTCAACAATGCATGCTCATCTTTCAAAATTCTCAGATCTACTGGAGACAGAATGATTTTCCATCCTTGGGAGAACTACTCTGTCTTCCTTTGGTCTCCTTGTCTTTAAAGTCTAGGCTGCTGTACTTATTCTCAGAGGTGTGAAAGCCGTGACGTGGTTATCAGAAATAACAGCACATTCTGGGGAAGCTCTGCGGTTTCTTAGCAACTCTACTGCAAACCTATTCTCTATGCAATGCTAATCGACATTCAACACTCACCTAATACAGACTGAACGGGCGAATGACATCAACGAGGAGCAGAGTGTGATAAACTAGGTAGAAAATAAAAAATAAAACCAATACAGGATGTAACAGAGTATATTTAAGCAATAAGGCCTGAGGGGGATGTGGTATATGGCCAATATACCATGGCTAAGGGTTCTTTATGTACGACGCAACGCAAGGTGCCTGGATACAGCCCTTAGCCGTGGGATATTGGCCATTTACCACAAACCCCCAAGGTGCCTTATTGCTATTATAAACTGATTCCCAACGTAATTAGAACAGTAAAAAGTACCTGTTTTTCATACCCGTGGTATATGGCTTTCAGCCAATCAGCATTCAGGACTCCAACCACCAAGTTTATAACAGACTTTCACTCACCCTCTGAGATTATGGATAATCCTAATTACAAGCAAATGGTGGCTCAAATCTGCCACCACTTTTTATGTTTGACAGCAGAGAGCACAAGTCCGACATAAAGAGGAAGGGCATAGTGAAGTACTAAGACAGAAAGGGTTGCCAATGACCTCCATTTTGCACTACACTACCTGTTTAGTTGCAGTAGCATGTGTTATCCAGTTACCAAAAAAGCATGCAGGTTACACTCCTACAGTACACAGTCAATAAGATCCCAATGGACAAAGGGTGTATCCTTGTTGGGTCATTCTGCGAAGGCATGGAGTGGGGAGATGGAGTGGGGGCAATTCCAAGAAAGAAGGACAGCTCCAAGGAGTGAGGTGACAGACGCCTCGATCAACTCTGCATTGTGAACATTGACTCATTATTAGTGGTTCCACCCGAACATGCAAAGGCATGTTTAAATGAATAACCAAGACAAGCTCTTACAAGCCGACGGTGGTTTCCTTCACATCTGGCACCCACTGGGTTGGTAACTGTGCCATGTCCGACATCCTCGTGACCACCACTATTGTGACTCATTGGAGAGGAAAGGGGACGGCACCGTTGTGTCTTTGTGTGGAGGAGAGGCCGGGTGCCCTGATACAATGGCTGGCTACAAAACACCTCGCTGTGAGCACAGGCCTCAATCGGACATTCCCCTGAGAAATCACTTCTGTTTTTCATAGTTTTTGACTCAGAGATCAGTGCAAAATGAACACTGTTTCTTCAGAGCTGAAACATTTTTCAGTTCCTGAATCCTTTCATTAACAGAAAAATATGCAATCTTTTCAGTTTACCCTCTCTTTCCCCTTAGCGAGTGTGCTGGGCTGGTTTCGGGTTCCTTTCCTGCTCCACACACCTCTGCAGTGGGGAGGGGCAGAGATCCACCTGGAAGTCGGGGGGGCGGCTGATGAACCGACGCCGGCAGACGGCTCGCCAGTGTTTAAACACAACAAACAGACACCCAGAATTATGCTTCCATGTTCAATTTACAGCCCACTGTGAGCCAGCGCGGAATTAAATAAGCATCTGGGTGTTTTGGCTTCAGGCTGCTCTGCTGTCCGTGGGCTGAGAAATCTCTCTCCCTCTTCCTCTGTGAAGCAGGAGCTAGACCAGAGCAATGATGCAGCCCCCAGTTTGTAGAGTCTGCAGGGACCTAGTCAACTCACAATCAGCAGACCTACTCCTCCTATTCCTCTGTGAACAAGACATTGTGTGATGGTGTGGTGCTGGTTTTTCATTGGCATTTGCCATTTATATTTGGATGGTAGTTATCGGAAGGTATACAACGGGCTGGTTGGTTAGAACCGCATTCCAGCCGGTGTCTATTCCACAAAATCTATTCCGCTAACTCTATGAGATTAAAATGTATATTTACTCTGTTCCATCTGACTGCACAATCCACTGTCTCATCAGCCCAGCCAGGCAATTTATAAACTTGATCTCCACTATAAAAAGCATCTAGACATTTTCACATTTCTTTTAGACTAACATTTTGTTTTCACCACGGAGATTTGTATAAACCTTCCTGTCTGTCTCTCTTATATTTGCAACATTGTTTCAATCTTCAAATTCAATCTCCAGCTGTCGCATAGTAATGAGTCTGGAGTTGGGATGAAGTTGGGATGAGTTGGGATGAGTTGTTTGGAGTTGGGATGAGACAGACAGGCAGGCAGCTTTTCTCAGCCAGTCGAAATCATGAATCAGCATCATTTTTATGGCTTTATACACAGAAATATCAATAGAAAACAGGTGAAACGAAATGAAGTGCAGCTAGTTTACAGTCTTTCCAGCGTCAGTTTGAAGTGATTGTGTTAGCGGTGTTGTTGGCTAGCTCCTGTGAACAACAGTGTCCTGATGAAAGAGCACATTTTCTATGCCAGGTGAAATTGTGACTTATTAGCTCATTGTTATGGATGTCTCCAAATAAATGTCACTAGAAAGCAGCTTAAACAAATGCAAATGCAGCTACTTTGTTGTTATTCTGGCTGCACTTTTTGACGTGACTGTAAGTTAGTCGTAGTTGGCTAGCTAGCAAGCAAGGGATACGAACCTTGCCAGTCAGTATGTCCCCAAACTTTCAGTTACTGGCCCACACTCTTAACCACTAGGCTACCTGTCGCCATAATGTTACTCTCCCACTAATCTCGTTCCCAGACACCTCCGCCCAAATGCGCAAAGAGTCTGATATACCAAGGCGGAAAACTCTGCCTTCATTAGCCAATACAGAAAGACCGGGAGAAACTCCCAGTACATAGGCATTGGCTTAATCGGCTTAATCTACCAACCAATCATCTCCCACAACACCTTCCCCCTAATCCTCCCCTATATGCGTGGTGGGCACCTCATTTACAGAGCCACGCCTCTCAGTTGTGTGATTTGCTCAAATTTAATGATGGTAAATACTTTATTCTATAAAATCACAGCCATATAATTCTATGGTCACTCCCACTAAGGCCAACTTTGAATCGTTGATGTCCCAGGCTTATATGAGCTGTGCACAATAGCCTGGGGACAGCGCCGGATTAAGAAATCATAGGCCGCAACCAACCATAGAAAGATAATCCATAGATGGCACTTCCCGTTCAAGTCAGGACTGGCAGCCATTGCTAGTGTACCCATGAGTTTAGCAGGCAAATTGCCACAGTAAGAGGTTATAAAACCCTGCTATGGATGATATGTCTATGGCTTGCATGCTGCCCAAACAGCAGCCTTCCCAACTGTAGGCATACCAGTAACTACCAAAATAAAGGAAACACATGAGTGAACAAGGGATACAAAGTATGTTTTATGGTGTGGGGTGCATTTTCTTGGCATGGTTTAGGTCCACTTGTAGAATCTATGCCAAGGCGCATTGAAGCTGTTTTTTTTTTTATTAATCAGTTACCCAATTAAGGCAGGGCCCCTCAATTACCCAGGGTGCCCCCTACCTCCTATCCCCCCATCTGATGATTAGCAGAGTGGCAGCAGCAGGCTAAGTCTTTCTGTGGTTGGAGGTTGCAGTGAAAAAATACTAAATATATACTACATATAATATATACAGTATATATTTAAAAAATAATATATATTTAAAAAATAGATAATAATTTGCTGCCTCTTGGCCCCACCACGGGCCTGGGCCCAGGAGTTTCAGGCCCGGTAAGCCCTTACAGTATATTCATCTGGCCCTGCCTGGAGATAAGTTTACTCTCCCACAGATTCATGTGACTGACAGCGCCCAAATGCATAATGTGTTCCTAAAAACACAAAAGTAGATTCAACCTTCATTCTGAGAGAATGGATATGGAGCTATATCCCAAAGGAGCCCAAGAAAGCACATTAAACATAAAACATACAAATGATGTGGGAAAAAAACACTAAAAGGACTACCTCTTAAAACCACTACGGACCCCCATTAGCTTAGCAGGCTCTCACGGAGGCAGAGTGAGATTAAGTTATGGAGGTATATTGTGTGCATTGAGTTGCATATGAAATTGGCAACACACCGTCACACCGTTGAAAACCCATAGCTGTGTCAGAGGTTAAAAGCATGAAGCGTTAAAAGCACCTACAGAAAGTTCTGAGTAGCCATGTCGATCCATCCAAGAGTTGGACCCTGAGCTCTTTGCTGATTGCAAAGTCTGAAGTGGAAAAGGCATTATCACTGTGATTGAGTCTGTTTAAATATTTCCCAGACAGATTGTTTGCTAAACACACAATTCAGCGTAATTAACCAAGCCATCAGCGCGTGTCGTTATGAGTCTAAAGTAGTTGCGCTGTGGTGGCTTAAATCAGGCCGTCCATTAGGAGTTCTCGTTTAAAGCCCCCTGCGGGCTGAGATTGAGGAAGTAAAATGTTTGCTTACTTGAACTTTGGACGAGACTTTGAAAGTACAGAGAAGTAAAAGCACACTCTCCTGAATCGTGATTAGAATGAAAGAAAGGAGGGAGGGAATGAGGAAAGGAGGCAATTCCAAGATAGAAACCAGTATTTTGCCAGAATAAATCAATCTTGGACTCCAAACGGTGACATTTAGGCTCAATGGGCTGTTTTGACTGAGGACCTCTCTTCAGCTTGTTATCATCGCTATTGATTTCCTGGAGAGGAGGGAGATAATGAACGGAGGAGGCCATTATTCCACACAGGAAGAGAGGGATAAGAAAGAGAAGAGAAGAAAGTCCCAGACAGACATTGTGTGTCTGACAGTGTTGTGGAGCTGCATAGTCTGTTTGTTCCCCCGTAGTGAATGTGGACCTACTTGTAGTCAGTGGGACTAATCCTGGGGAGAAAACACCATAACACTCCCTGAAAAGTGTGGAAAGAGTGACTAAGGCTGCATATCCCCCTGCCACACACACACACACACACACACATATTTCCCCATCCCAACAAATATAGCCATTTCAACCTCCCTCCTAATGTGATCTATAACATTTTAAACAAACCAAATGTTACTTAGTATTAGTAGATCTACGGAGCTGCTTTGGGCACAACGAGGCATCCGGATGAATCCCCGCTGGCTGATGTCAGAACAGTTTAAGAAACCTGCCCCAGATATTTTACATAGTTCTCACTTTGATCCCACTAATACTATCCTCACTCTGATCCCACTGATAGGATCCTCAGTGACGTTTTTTTCTCATCATAGCGCTGCCACCGTACTTGAAAATATTTGCTTAATGCGAGGGACTGCTCTCTCTCTCCCTAGCTCTCATTCGCTCTCTCTGCCTCTCCCTCTCTATGTCTCTGTTGCTGGCTCTTTCTCTCTCCTGCTGTTTTTGCATAGGAGATTGAAGGTTTGGAGGTATCATGTGAAGGTGGTAGCTCTTTACCTACACTGAGTAATGGAGGTCAATGCAGAGGGCAGAGTCTATCATTACCACTTGACTTGAGAGAGTAAAGCTATAAGCAAGACATGTGAGAGAAGACATGCTGTGACCGCGATAGCTGCAGGTGAATCAAAAAATGTTTCTCCAATATCTGACATCCAGGGCAGAAAGTTTAGAGAATCCCACTGACAGTAGAACATTCAGCAGAAGACCTTGCGGTTGAGCATGAAGATGCCCTGATTTTACTGGCCACACCTTTGAAGTGAGTCTCTCCCGCTGAGGAAAGAGAAGCCTGCAGATCAAGAAATGCCCCTGGCTTAAATAAGGCCAGACCAAACACATGAAAAGGAATCCATCTTGGAGATGTGTTGGGTTCCCCTGTGAGAAGTTCAGCTTCAGACACAGAAAACTTTGGATGGTTCAGGGAGTTGCTCAAAACAACACAGCCTCTGAATCTGACATGGTTCCATTGGTCTTTGGGTACATAAATACCTACAATGCAGTGGTCACCTGACCTCGGTTGGTAAAGGATATACTGTACTCCTCTGTAACAAGGCTAATGAGTCAAAAACATGTCCTGGACAGCTTAGACAATATTCTCAAGGAACACACTTTTCTCACGGGACATTCGCAGGATTCATCTCTGCATTTGTCATAACCTCCTCCAGCCGCATGGTGACCGCAATGTGCCCGAGACGCGTTGGCTCACAGAGGACATGGCGAATGCCATGGGAAGTGGAGCATTCTGGAAAGTGACAACCCTGCAGCTATTTTGAACACAGTGATGTTGCTTTTCCCAATCAGCGTTGTCCTGAGCCTCACCGGAGGGTGGTTTCACTGCTCCCTGGATAAGGATCAAGAGGCTGTGCTGACAGAAACATGCCCATCAGCTCACTGGTTACTGAGCACGGTCTGCTAGCCAGAAGAAGAGGCCACACAGCCAACAGCATCACAGCCCAACCCCCAGTGTAGTGCACACGTATCTGTAAAAAAACAGTACATTCAACATGCTGTAGCAAACGAAGGTGGATAGAAATATAAAATAAAGGGATGAAAACTTAGGATGATGCAAGAAAGAAGGTGATGAGAAAAGCTAAACGGGCTGATCCTTCATTGCTGCTATGAAATAAAAGGCTTACGCCATTAGACCGCGTGTGGTTCCACAATCCTGTGTGCACCCCGACCAGGCCAGTGGAGATGCAGGCTTTAGTAGTGATTAGATGTGATTGGTCGGTTCTCATTAAGCAGGGTAGCAGCGCTCTGGGTCTAACTCCCTGACAGATTAGGCTAAGGTCCACCAGGGCTAATGCCATACATGCCTTTCTCACTCGTCAGTCACTGACCTCAGTGCGTCCACCTCGTTGCGTGACCTTGAATCATTTAGACACTGCTTAATGCTGACACGTGTCGTCGTTCACCATGCTTTGTATTTGCATTTCGTTCAGTCATCCATTTTGCTGAGGCAACGTAATGCTCCTTGGGATGAAGGTTGGGGAGAGAGGTTGACTTGGCAACCTACACCAAGATAAAGAACGACTGAAGAACTCAAATTGCCAAAGTTAAACTGCTAATGCTCTAAACTGCTAATGTTCTACTCTGTTTGATAAAAAGGCCCTATTCTCAGGGAAACAGTATCCACGCAAGACCTCATTCCAAAGCGAGACCTCAATTTCCCTGTCATTTCCTCAAAGGGACAACATTAGGTATTAAATTACGGCCCCACAATGGCAACCTGGATACATCCACACTCTGTTATTAAAGAACAATCCCAGAGTTTTGCATGGTGCAGAAACCGAGGAGAAGGAAGGAGATGTGAATTGCGTTTGGTGCCTCCCCGGCCCTATCTGAGAAGCGGGACCCGGCGACTGATTTAACGAATTAGGGAGGAAATGAAATATTATAATGTCCCAGATAAAAAGAGGAACATGGAGCATAGCCTGTCCCGTTAGACAAGGGAACACAGGTGAATGCTAACCTTGTCTGCGGAGAAAGAGGAGCTCATTTTGGTTGCTGTAATACCCTGGCCAAAGAGGGAGAGAGAACTATGTCTAAAATGGGTCTGGTCTGAAAGCCTACTCTGAGAGACCTTAATGCACTCTGGAGGGGGACGTAGTGAGTCTGGTTATAGACAGCTAGGGAGATGGATCCACCCTGTAAAAAATCCCCATAAAACCTTCTTACACCTCATCCTCACCGCTCCTCATATCAATTACAACACTCTGTGAACCAACGTTTTTCTGTCAACTTTATAATTAAGCAATAAGGCCCTGGGGAGTGTGGTATATGACCAATCTGTTGAGCTGTTCTAAAGCACGATGCAACGCAGAGTACCTGGATACAGTTCTTAGCCGTTATATATTGGCCACATACCACAAACAGCTGAGGTGCCTTACTGCTATTATAAACTGGTTACCAACGTAATAAGAGCAGTAAAAATGTATATTTTGTCATACCTGTGGTATATGGTCTGACATACCACAGCTGTCAACCAGCATTCAGGGCTCGAACAACCAAGTTTATAATTGTCTCCAATCCCTGTGCTATATTCACACCAAAACAGTACTACGATGCTCAAGAGTGAATTCAACGTTGTTCGTATCAATCTGTGTGACCGTGAATGTTTTCTGTTGCATGTCTATCTGCTCTGCATTAAATGAAGGGGCTCCATCTTGCAGCACTTATCTCCATCCCACCCACTTCTCTCTCCCTGGGAGATATGACTGACTGAGCACTGAGTGAATGAGATGGTTGTCAGTCTCTCCAAGCAGCTGGGAGCTGAGAGCAAGATGACATCCACCAGCAGATTGATGACTCTCAGTGAGCCGGTAAACTGTAAAGTTAATAACAAGTATCAGAGGAAAACACTAAATCATAACAAGTGTTCCCTGGTTCAACTCGTCACCTGGCTCAAACCCAATATTTCATGGCTTTGTTGCAAATCTGTGATTGTGACAATATCTTATACTGATACCATTTAGCATAATCTATGTGGGCGCAAGCTCTCTAAACACTGCAATCCCAGTCTCCCACACTAATGAATGGAGAACACAAGTAGAGGCAGGTGATGGGAACCCTCATAGGGCTTCCCCCAGATAGAGGGTGAGATTGTCAGAATCACGCCAGGATCAGTGTTGTGGAACAGGGCCAGGCGACTGCCCCAAAGCCCAAAGCCTATGGAAGGTGTTATGAGACACTGACACACTGATAGGATCTACCTTGGTGGTGAGAGAGCCTATAAACCTGCTACTGTCCTCCCATCAGATCTGGCCCATTTCCCACAACAACATGTTAAGTGTGGATATGCACTTAATGCCAGGAAACACTGGCCGGATTACGTATGTCCTGGATCTAAATGGATTAAGGGGGTGTGATTGTTGCCAGTACACCCCTGTCCCTGCCTCAAAGGTGGGGAGGCTATGTGGAGAAGAGGAGGGACTAACTTGGCAAAGAGTAAACACAAGGACGGTAGCAAGGAGACTTGTCTTACTATAATGACAGAACACCATGACAGGGTGGGATTATGTCCCGATCATAAAACATGGGTGGTGGTTAATATGCCAGCTAATAGGATGAGGCTGGGGGATCTGGAGAAGGGGATCAGGGTGGTGGTGGTGGGGAGACAGCAGCAAAGAGCCTTGAAGACGCATTGGGACACACACACACACTGGGTACTCCATCATGTCAAATGAGGCAGTGTTAATTACTCACCTCTGTACTGTAGCTGCCTGTCCTTCCAAACCAGCCACCAGCCACAAGCAAAAACGACCAAACATATATACTCTACTGTAAAGACGAAGGGCCGTATGTGTCAAGCGACTCAGAATAAGACTGCTTATCTCGGATCAGCTTTCCCTGTTCATGTAATCATATTCATTGTGATCTAAAAGGAAAAACTGATCCTAAATCAGGACTTGTGGAGAGAAGAAGTCATCATGTTTCACTGCCATCTATTGGTAATTCGACACACACTACAGATCCCTTACAGAACATTCTCCTCTGGAGTGTGGCTCTATTCTATTGCCTCGCTAGTTCTTCTTGATCACAGATGACTCCACTCCATTGGATTATCATACAGTCTTCAGAGTCACTGACTTGGGGGCCATGTTGTAGCCTCAGTGGTGAATATTAGATTCTCCAACCAAGAGATCTCATTAGAGCAGGCAGCAGTACAATGTCTGCATCCCAAATGAGACCAGAGGACATCAGGCATTCTGGATTCTGGTTCCCTGGTCAATTCACTAACTTGATACGGTAGGTTGAGTGACAGTATGTACGTCAGCTGCTTTTAAAATGATTCAATAAGATGTCCCATGGAGTATCTCACTGTGTGTGTACTGCTCAGGCGCTATAGGCTAAATGCATGTAGATACAGTAAGAGCATATAAGCCACATTTTGCATAAATCTCCCATTGACATCAACCTGTGATTCACGCAAAAGGTCGAGAAACGTGGTATTCCTAAATCAGGGAATTGCAGTGGAGTTGGCAAAATATAATAATAAGAACAATAATTATGATTATTAAGAGTACAGATTATTGCATGCGACAATATATAAAGGCTTTTTAAAAATTCTACTTTATTGAGTAGGTGTCACGAATGTTACCGAAGGTGGCTCCCCTTCTTGTTCGGGTGGCGCTCGGCGGTCGTCGTCGCCGGTCTACTAGCTGCCACCGATCCTTTGTTCAGTGTTCATTTGGTTTTGTCTAATTGTTTTCACCTGTTTACTGTTTGGTTGTTAGGGTGGTGTTATTTAAGTTCGTTTAGCCCGCTTCTGTTTGTGCAGGCTTGTTCTTCTGTATTTGTGAGAGGTGTTCGTGTTTTGTTGGGTTTTCTCGCTGTCCTGGTATTTTTACCTAAGGGTACTTATTGTAGTAATAGTTACGCCTGTGTTGGGTATAACTATTTGTGAAATGTTATATGTTGATTCAAGGAACAATGTAATCAGACACTTACAACGTCTTCAGTCGGTGTAGATTCCTTTTTGTTCTTCCTATGGTTGTTTCACTGCAAAAGAGACAGACAGTGGTATTAGATCTGGCATGCGTGTCCAAACACATTCAATATAAAGGCAGAACTGCCGAGGGCCATCCAAGAGAACGAGACGAGGGTCAGCAGAGAGCAGCAGTCACAGAGAAGAGAGAGAGAGAATCACACTGTACAAGAGTGAACGTAGGCCAAGGCAACATTAAAACAACATGTGGTTCAGTGAACTCAAACATGACTATGAGTGTGTTTTCTCACAAAGGAAGAAGCCTCCCTCTTGTCTGAATAGGAGCTTCTGCTTCAAGTCTAAAACTGTATAGGGGGAAGTAGGTGAGCATGGTAAAACAGCAATGTGAACAGAAACTAGTCCAGAGAAGGAACCTAGACTCCCAGTAGCCCTCACAACTGTTACCTTAATCTGAACATTTGATTCATTGTGTTGTGAATAACAGTTTTGCTCTAGCCCAAATGCAGAGTTTTACATTGAGCCAATATGATACCCGTTAATTAACATACTGGGGTACCACGTCAGATCTGAAAAGGGAAGATTGCATTATTATTGTTATCTGAATGACCAAATAAGGACCTGTGCATTGAAGTGCACACAAATTAAAAGTGAGAAAGAAGTAGGTTTGTACTCCAGAGAGGCTTGGTAAATATAAATGGATTCTGGTAATTAAGAAAAGCTTGATAGTTGGAGGTTGTTGAAGCCAACACACAAACCTACTGAGAGAGGCATTTTGACCTGTAGAGCACGGATCATCAAATAGATTCAGCTGCGGGACGATTTTTTCTCTGATGGTCAAGGGGCCAGAACATAATCATTTGTAAATTGACCGCAAGAAGCCCAAAACAGACATAATATGTTACTAGAACATAATAATTATAAACATTTCTTACATTTGAATAGATCCCATGTTTGTGTTATGCATGGGAATACTTTGGAAGATTTCCACAATTCTAATCCATTGGAGCTGATTTGCTGGTCAAATAAAATCGTCAGTTGGGGAACGCAGCTGTAGAGTATATATGGCATAGGCTATTCATGCCTCTATTTGCAACCATGAACTATGATCATGGAAACGCACTGAATGTAAAAGAAACCATCATCACTATTTTAACCTTTGTGTTAAGGCTTCGAAACACATTCGAATGCAAATGTCTCTAAACTACAATATTTAAAAAGCGAACCAAGAAAACAAGCGCGATTTCATTGTTCTTACCACGGAACAGGGAAGGCTATCATTTTTTACCCAAATAATTGTCAGATTGTTGCCAATAAACAAACCACTAATTCGCTCAAATTGACTTTCTATTTGTTTAAATAACCCTGTACAGCACCAACCAACTTCCAATAAGAGATTGGCTCATTGCCAAGTCAATCAAAGATGCTTCCTTTACAGAACACGCTTATTCTGTCTCGAAAACGAAGGATATCTAATGTTAAGTATGTATAGTATTGTATAGTATTTTTATGTATATGCAATAATCGCTCCAACCATGAACAAAAGAACACCCATAGATCAAGCGGCAACACAAAAATGTGGCAGACAAATAAGCACGTGTCCTTCAAAATGAATGGGCAAAATATATATTTCATTTTCTCACAATGTTGCTAGATTTTGTTTCAACTAACACATCAAAAGGATGAGCTACTCACCTACTAAATCCACGGATGTAACTGATAATCGCATCCAGCCATAATATCCATAGACTAGTGTAGTGACTATGCCCACGTCTGACAACAGACTGCCGAATTGTATTCAACCAATGATCGATCATATGCTTCTCTTTCTCCTTCCCTATGTGAATCGCGTAATTGCACTAGTCATATAGTAGCCTATTTGGTATGACTCCTATTATTGTATCGTAATGAACGAAAGTCAGTTGTTTGTATGTTTATAGAGGTAGCCCAGGAAAGGTAGCCTGTTCTGATTTGTTTACATCGTTTTCCGACAACTAGGCTGTATGCTACCTATGTGAATTCAGCACCATGAACAGCGACATGGTGTTTCAAGACGTGGAACAGCTAATTTGACATGAAAATGCACTCCCATGTCACTAACTGGATTTAAATGTGGAGAAGAAGTGAGATTAACACGTGTATATGTTGGGTATGTTGTGAATAATAGAACGGATTCCCCTTTGTTTTACTGGCCTGTCAATCTGACAGACAGTGGAGTTGAAAAGATGGTGACTTGTAAGGATGCTGTCAGAAATGATGCTTAGAATGGATCTTTTTTGTCTGACATTGTCAGACTAAAGTTCCTATCCCTACTCCTTCATCTTACTATTGCATTATGCAAAAGGTACATTTATCATCATGCCCTAGATTCATCATGTGGCAGTTGCAAAAACAAGTTGCCAGTTTAGAAAAGTTGACACATTTCCATTTTAGTCATGAGCTTTTAATGTTATCAAGTGGCTTTTAAAGTAATTGTAGATGCACACGAATATGCATACACTGAGACAAGATTATAAAGGCTTTATAGAGCATTCATAAAGTCTTCAAATGCCTTACACATGCTTCTCAAATCATATATAAGCAACATCATACATCATAATGGGTTATGTAATAGACAGCGCTGATTTAAACAAAAACCTTCCCAGCATGTTGTGTCACAGATCACTTGATCAAACAAGCTTGGCTCTGTGGAAGATCCAATTTGTGCCATGACTTGGCTGAGTCAACAATTCTGTTGAAAATAGAGTTGTAACTGTGCCACTGTGGTTCTGCTTGTACTCTCAAAATGCACCTTGCCCACGGCCTTCAACCAGAAGCTGTACAGGATATCACAACCATTAGCCAATAAATCCAGTTTAGCTTCTGTCAGACATTTAACTTACTTTACTGGGGTTGGTTTTAAATTGGATGTGGATTGATGAAAGACAAACAATGATCAGTGAATTGAAGAAAAGGTTGTTCAACCATAGAGATCCTCTTCATGCCAAAATGTATGACATCACTAATGACCTCATACTTGTTTCCATCTTTGTACTTTTTTCAAACTTGGCAACAGCACTAATGGCGCCCTGGAGTGATTGAATTGCCCAAGGCTGTGCGTGATAGCAAACAACCTTTGTGATTAATTTGGGTTTTGTTTTTGGAAAGCATTGACGACAATGTACTTCCACTTAAGAGGCCCCTCTCCTCTCCATCCTGTTCCTGTGGAGGTGACATTTTCCTTTCACAGCCTAGTGATGATGCGCTCACATGACTCAAACTCCAGTGAGTGATAACTAAGAGCTGTGAATACACTCCTGATTCAGTCAGTGTTGGATAAAGCCAAAGATAGCTGAAGTGGCAGCATTGTAGCTTTTTACTGAAGGCATATTACTGGGTTTTACTTCACAATGTTGACGTAGAGGTGACCCTATTCATTTAGAAGTACTGACGGATTCGGAGCCATAAAAATGGACAGATGGGAGGCTTTTTAAAATAACCTTTCTACCTCTTTGTCGTTTGGTTGTTTTTCACAAAATCCATTTTTCCTCCCTTAATGGCATGGTTGCAGCCAGAACATTATTCCATTTCACTCGGTTTAGCACTCAGTGCATCAAAATGGAACACTTTTATTTTGCAAAGTTGAATACAGCTACATATTCTTATAACAATACCACCCTCTTAGATACTAACATAAAATACATTTAATTATTTTCAAAACCTCACGCAGTCCTAAACATGTAAGTCACATCCATTTCCCATTTCAGGGTGGGTGCGAGTGATCTGTGCCAGAACAAAAGGACACAGAAATTGACATGGTGGTTTCATTTTCAGGAGGCAGATGGCAGACAATGAAGCACACACAAAGAAACAAAATGGATCCCAGCCACTCAACCAGGTTCAGATGATGACAACAACCAGGGCTGCCATGGATTACAGAGAAGAATAGAAAACAACCAGATGTCAATAAACAGATCTCGAAGCATTCACTCAGGCTCTATGGCGCCACTCACGCTGCTCGTTCTCTCTGTGTTTCAAAGAGAAAAGACCTCCATGCATAAACCATGAGCATCATCCTCGTCGGTGAAGAAACACAATGACCCACCGACGGTGTGCCACCTCACGGCCTTGGGAAGGAGTTTTTTTGCGGGGGTTGTGGGTAATTCATGAGAGAATAATGATCCCAGGAACTCAGTACGGCCCTTTGTTGTTTAGGGTGACAATGCAGCCCAACTGGCCCCCGTGGACCCAGAGCAGAAGACCATTCTCCTCCACCTGAGGGAAAGAATTGGCATCCTTTGCTGCGGGATTCCATTGGGCACAACAAACACTTGATGAGAAACAGGCTATGAGGGGTAACCATCCTGAAAGTTGTTTGTTACCTTTGGTAGAGGGTGTCAAGCGATTAGATTTGGGCTTCAACAGAAATGGGGCTCTTTGATCATCCGGGTGTGCAGAAGTTGAACTCGGTCGGTCATTGTGGCTGTGGTTGTTCTTAGGCTGACTAATGCCACCAGGGAAAGGCCATGTGTCTCATTACACCTTGTCACTGGTCATACTTCTGACATAGCTGGGGCTTATGGACAGAAATCTCCTCCTAATTGGCTGTCCATGGTGTGTGGAAGAGTGGAAACATGGCATCTAACAGAACAGAGACCTGGCACATCTCCAAGCTTCTTCTAAACTTCACTGACAGCACCTTCTCTTCAGACAGGGGTGTCTAGAGGTGATTAACATTTGAAACAGATTCCAACAATCTCTGAAACCCCCTTAAGATTCACTTTGCTGAACTTTTTAAAGTTTCTCCTCAGAACTTCCTCAATAACTGCCGCTTGAATGCTTATTTAAACTACCAAAGTGGAATTCCAGTTTCTGTCCAAAACAAAAATTAATACGTCTCTCTATTTCCATGTAGATGAAGGAGAAAAAAACATTTATTGTTTTATGATTCTTTATGGCTGAGAATAAATAGCATAGGAGGAGTCCATTCTGTTCCAGAAGACTGAGATGTAAATAGCCATTAATTAGCCAATGATATTTGTGAGTGGCCAGCAGGAGGGCTTTGAGAGTCGCCACCGCCATTCCTCCACTAAAAAGGTATTTCATGAGAGATTAGACAAATCATTCTCCGACATAGGAGAAAATAACGGGCTGGGAAATAAACACGAGGTTGCTCGCTCTTCCCCTTGGAGGCTGCCCATAGTTATCATCCCAGAATAGAGCTCAAATGCCCAGGGGGATCCGCCTCATTGGCATTCATTGACTCTTTGCTTTTCCAAATAAGGACCTGGCTAAGCAGAGCACAAGATATGGCTCATTTGAGGGTGTCGAGCCAGGTCTAAAAATAGCTGTTCTATGAGAGGGTGTGTGTGTGTGTGTGATTTCTTGGGACCAGGCACCATCTTCCCCAATGGCCTATCCGTTTGAATGTTTTAAAGGTGCTTTATGCCCTCAAATGCAAAACAGCGATGTTGATCAACTGCTGAGGGCTATACACTTCACAGTGGAGGATGGATCTTTCTTTGCTTGTTACATGTTCAGATTTTAGATTTTGCCACCTCTGTGTCATTCACTATAGAGCCAACAGGATGACAAACTCGACATGAACAACAACAGAAGCTCTTCAATAGTTTTGGTTTCAGTTGGGGGGAGCAATAGACTAACAGCATGATTGTGCTGAGGTAGGTCCATTAGCAAGTCCCTTTGACACACCCCCAGTGGAGGAGACCTCTTTCATTAGGGAATTAATGGTCCTTCCTCAGTTTCATCAGTGATCTACTGGTGCTTAGTTATCTAATGGATTCAGAGGTTCATCAGATGATCGGCTCAATTATCATTCATTTGCATTTCCCTCACAACCCCCAGCCCAAATCCTAATCGACAAGGGGTCTCTAATCTATACAGATGCAATGTGGATTGCACTGATTGGCAATGGAGGCCATTTACAAAAATAACATTAATTGGGCAATGCATTTAAACTATAAACAAAACAGCAGAAGTGTTGTTCCTCCTGATTCTCTGTTGAACTCCCTTTGTACATCAAACAGAGGGACCGACCTCTGTCCAAGAGGATTCCTCACTCCCCAGGCATGCCTCCCCACTCCTCAGGCCTGCCTCCCCACTCCTCAGGCCGGCCTCCCTACGCCCCAGGACTGCCTCCCCACTCCTCAGGCCTGCCTCCCTACGCCACAGGACTGCCTCCCCACTCCTCAGGCCGGCCTCCCTACGCCCCAGGACTGCCTCCCCACTCCTCAGGCCTGCCTCCCCACTCCTCAGGCCTGCCTCCCTACGCCCCAGGACTGCCTCCCCACTCCTCAGGCCAGCCTCCCTACGCCCCAGGACTGCCTCCCCACTCCTCAGGCCTGCCTCCCTACGCCCCAGGACTGCCTTCCCACTCCGCAGGCCTGCCTCCCCACTCCTCAGGCCTGCCTCCCTACACCCGAGGCCTGCCTCCCCACTCCTAAGGCCTGCCTCCCCACTCCTCAGGCCTGCCTCCCCACTCCCCAGGCCTGTCTCCCCACTCCTCAAGCCTGCCTCCCCACTCCTCAGGCCTGCCTCCCTACGCCCCAGGCCTGCCTCCCCACTCCTCAGGCCTGCCTCCCTACGCCACAGGCCTGCCTCCTCACTCCTCGGGCCTGCCTCCTCACTCCTCAGGCCTGCCTCCCTACGCCACAGGCCTGCCTCCCCACTCCTCAGGCCTGCCTCCCTACGCCACAGGCTTGCCTCCCCACTCCTCACGCCTGCCTCCTCACTCCTCAGGCCTGCTTCCCTACGCCACAGGCCTGCCTCCCCACTCCTCAGGCCTGCCTCCCTACGCCACAGACCTGCCTCCTCACTCCCCAGGCCTGCCTCCCTACGCCACAGGCCTGCCTCCTCACTCCTCAGGCCTGCCTCCCTATGCCACAGGCCTGCCTGCCCACTCCTCAGGCCTGCCTCCCTACGCCACATGCCTGCCTCCACACTCCCCAGGACTTCCTCCCCATTTGCAGGCCTGTAGAAGAGCCCAGCTAGGCCACACAGAAGAGCCCAGCTCGGCCAGACACAAGAGCCCAGCTCGGCCAGACAGAAGAGCCCAGCTCGGCAGACATAAGAGCCCAGTTCGGCCAGACAGAAGGCATTTAGAAGTCAACACTGCCTAAATGTAACAAGTAGCATTTAGTTTTATCACACACTTGGTTTCTCACTGGAACCAGAAATCAAGAGAGAGAAAATGACTCTGGCCATGATGGGATTCTGTAATGGCCATCGGGGGGAGAGAGAGTGTTCCCTGACGCAAGGCCAAGCCAATCAGATGACGCTCGCAGGGTGCCATGATTGGCTTGATCAGAGTTTGGTATTTACGCTTGACACATACAGCACCTTCCCTCTGGCTCCCTCTGTTAGTTGGACTGGTTCTGTCAGAATAACTGGCTCTGTGGCATGCTGGTACTCTCTGGAGCACACTGATAGTACAGCAAGCCAGAGAAAGCCAGGGATAACCTTTCTATAAGGCCAAAGTTTGGCTATATACAACTCAGTCGAACTGTGTAGCAGTCAAATCAGTATTCATTTAGAAGTTTTGATGCATTTTAATATTAAGCTTGTATGGTCCTTCATCCAAGTATTTCAGAAGTTTGATAGAAGCTCTGAATGAGGTATGTGGGAAATAGCTTTGAACTGGGGAATATGAGCTGAAATGAGAGAAAAGGATCTGGGCTTTCATCTATTGACAGGGTTAAGAGCTACAGTACCACAGTGGAAGTGTGAACAGGATTAAATTAATATAAATTACAAAGTACTCAAGTTAATGGATAGATTTGCACCTTTCATAATTGATGTCAACAGGTTCGTCCTTTTACGCAAGGTTGCACACCTCAGCCAAACGAACTCCGCCATTATTAATGGTGAACCTTTTCGAGACACTTTTTCAACACAATTTTGTTGATTGCCTATGTCGTTCATAGTCCTCTCTTGCCCTCGGAGGTACTGCTGCAGGTAAGTAATCATTTCCTGAATTGCCATCTACTCTGTCCCTTCCTGCCATTTCATTCCACTGGTTTGGCCTTTGATTACCAGCTAGGTTATATGTGTAACTTTTGAGCACACCTCACAAAATGTTACTCCACCTTTCATGTCTCCAATTAATTTCCTTGGCTGAGCACAGTGGGAGCCGGCTCTATGACAGTAGCATGCGACAATGACCAACCCTTTTACACTTACAATGCATCCTACGTTGATGTAGATGCAGCCAGGCAGGGTGTGCCGCTGTCATAGAGGTGACTGCAAGGAGACGAGGAAGAACTTTCCTAACGTTCAGATTATAAGAGAGTTACTGTCTAAGAAAACGAAGAAAATTGACAAAAAAAGAGGTAGTGGCATGTTGTTCTTAACCTACCTGAAACCTTCTGGGAACCAAGAATTGTCAGCATTCATCCATGGCTGTCTGTGACTGTCCAGGGAGCAGTTGTACTATGTTGACCACTAGTCCACTCTGCTGCCCTGAAAGGGCATGTTCATCACATGTGTCTTCTGGAGCGTTTTCCATACAAAGGCCAAGAAGCCCATTTGATCTCAATGGAGACATCTGACTTTAATGTGACACGGCCTTGCGTGGTCTATCGATTGAACGAGCTCAAGCAAGTGACAACTAAAAGCTCAGTTAGGTGGTAGGTTAAGCTGTTGAGTTGAAGTGTGTGCGGGGCTTAGCTAAAAAATGGTCTGATGCAAAGAGGTCAAAATACCGTGTTACATTGTTTCTGTGATGTTCACTGCAATTTAGAATATTGGTCAGCGAACAGTATTTCTTCATGACAGAGCAGAAGAAACCAATTATCATACTGATGATATTGGAATCATTCTCATAAATTGTGGTTTATTTAACCCACCTGTCCGTTGCTCAGTGAGGGAAAAGGCTGTGTGTTTATTAAATGGCTAAGTCTTCACACAAGGTTGTACAATTTATTCACAATCCAGTGGACCCTATGGAACATCTCACAATTACTCTCTTGCCCAACCCTCCCAACCCTTCCCCTCAAAATAAATGAAGGACCATCTTAATGCCTTTACATTATGCTAAATCCCATAGCAGGCATTTAACATACAAGCTTGTCAGAGGTGTGGACTGACATTGGCACAGTGTAGAGGCTTTATTGCCATTCTGACATGCATCAACAAGCTTCATAAAATCAATGGGGGAGAGGTATTACGTTGCCCCCCTTTGTGTAAAGATGGCTTTTTAATCAAAGTAAGTGGGGGTAATGACAATGTACATCTGCCATAAAGAACAAGCATTACACGATAAGCATTACTACTGTAAGGCACCATGGAGCAATATCATTCAGCAATGTGTTACATACAGTGCAATGTATCATTGCTGGATTAATAGCAATTGTTTTGTATTAAAACAGCCTCTATTTGTGGGCACATCATTTGTGTACCCAATTTTCTCTTTGCCAAAATGTTGCTCGCAAATCAAATTGATCCACAGCGAGGAAGAATCAACATCCGAAAGCATTTGCGCTTGACCTTTCTCAGGTCAGTCTTGTGAGGAGGAGATAGCAAGGAGGCTAATAAAATCCTGCAGGTAGGTATCTCTCCTGTCGGGCAGTGCCACTGTGGAGGTCTGGGCCGCACGTTTCGCCACATTTGATAGGCAATGCGCTGGAACGTTGCCTGGAAGAAACTATCATCATTAGCAGGAAAAATGGAGTGCTACACAGAGGTGCCTTGGTTCCCCTCTCTACTTCACAGGTGATGGCTAATTACTCCAGACATCAAAGACATGGGGAAGGGGTTGGGCTGGGGCGGAGAGGGGAGGGGAGAGGGAGTGCTGGTGGGAGGCCACTCAGGTAGGACTTTTGGATTTCTGAGTCATTATACTGGTGACCATGATTTTGATCATGGGGAAGTGTAGGCAATAACCAATGCTTGAAAACCTCAACCAAAGGAATTATTTTCAATTCCAAAAGTCATTGATAGTGTAAATGTAAATGCGCGTTTAAAAAGGTTTTTAAAATGAACACATGGCATTTGCCGGCAAACAACTACGTAAAGTAAAAATCATTACTCCATTAACGTTATTAAGGACTAAACCACTTTACTGCCTCCTATTCCTCCAATGTACCAAATGATGCAAGTGTCTCTGCACAAACACACCCAATATATCAAGTGATTATCCCAGGTTCTCCTCAAAGTTAAATGACTGTCATGGAAGGGAACAGCTGTCCATCCTGCTGTTCATGGCAACAATGCCTTTAGGATCCATTCATCTTCTGCCACAGGCTTACACATTTAATGGCTATTAACACCACCACAACATGTCCACATGCAATTATGAGAGAACATTAACACACAACGGATGGCCAGACGACATAGATTTTATTTCACAATATGTATTTAATAGAAACCAGTGAAGATGGCTAGTGGGGAAGGAACAATGTTTAGTGGTAACAACACAGAGACAATATCTGGCATGAAGATATTGCCCCTGACAGGGAAAGGAGGCGAGCTTTCATTAATCTGAAAATCTCAGTCTTCCTCCATAGAGAAGCCATGCAGGCAGAATGGAGTCTATCCATTGCTTCCCTCCTCCCCGAAGCTAGCAGCATCATCACACCACGCAGCCTTGAGAACAGGCTGATCGGAGACAGATTTGGATTGGAAGAATAGATTTGGCAGAGGAAATCTGCCCGGGCCCTCGTGAACTAGGCAATTATGATCAACCTCTATTCTGCCAATCCCTTTCACACAGGGCAACTTTCATTTTGATGTGGCTATAATGGATGGCGTCCCCCCCCCTAGGGTCTCGTTTTCAACAGGTTCCGGATGGAAATGATCCTCTCTGCAATGAAGGCCGTTTGCAAATTATTTGTTGATCTGCTGTTGACAAAGATTGTCTGGGGCTGGTTTAGAATGCAGTGTGAAGCGATGCATTAGTACTTACACATGGAGATGTGTGATTACAGAGACAGACTCTTTTTATTTAGCTGACGTAATAACTTGTTCTTGAGAGAGCTGAAAGAGGCCGATAGTTGTTGCTACAGTAGTTCAATGAGAAAACCAGAGGAAATGTCGAAGTCAGTGGAACTGTCCTTTAAATTGAGACATTGTCCCCAATCGGAGTCAGGTTCATTTCAGCCTCTGGTACATGGAACTTCCATCCCATGGCCCCTTCGTTCCTTTCAAAATATCCCAAAATGCTAAATCTTCACCGACATAGCCCCCACGGTCACACTCTATGGTAGTCCTCCCAACACTACAAACAATAGTCATTGTCCTCCAATAACTCATTGCTGCCTGAAAATAACGTAATTACTTTCACTGTGTTAAATGGCCTCTTTGTTTGCCAGGCAGGCTGAATATAGATAACTGTAACAACAACTATTTAGTAATACGGAGGCAAGGCGAGCCACAGAAGGTTTGGCCAAATTCATTTCAACAGTCTATTGAAGCTGGTAGGATAATTATATGCTACTGCAACACTTTCTTTTTCTTTTCCTTAGTTCTTGTCTTTCTCTGTCCCACAGAAACTGTCCGTCAGTTGTGATCTCGGTAGCGCGAGCATTGGCCAGACCTGTCAGTCAACATCTCTCTCTCCCCCTTGATATCAAAACACCGTTGATAACCATGCAGCTACAGATGCTGAGAAGAAGAAAGTGTCCCAAATTGCTGTGTCTGGATTCTCCCTTTGTCAACCGATTGAATTGACCAATCACAATAAATTTAATTTCTATCCATTTACTTAGGTGAGTGGATGAGACAGACAGACAGACAGACAATCATAAATCAATATATGCAAATGTGATGTGGATAGATGACAGGAATGTAAAGGACACTAGGAGACTGGGGGACTTTATTGGTGTCTGGTTGGTTGATTGGACCTAAAATAGCATACATTGATGGAACAGGCCTGTCACTTTGATTCTAGAAATGAGTATCATCCAGCATCCTTCAGTTCCTAGTCTTATACTTCCACTGACCCATGCCCATACTGGAGGGTGGAAACAGGAAGCACCTTTAAAATATCTTAGTTGTAAACTGGGGGTTGAAGATTTGTCTTAGAACCATGCTGGAGGAGTGAATCCTGACTGATCAGGACAGAGTCTGATGATGATGCAGCACTGAGGCATCAAACCTACAGCTGTTTTCTCCTGACAGAGCCAGCAGGTAGCAATCACAGCATACAGCCCACCTTCACAAATTATTGCAGCTCCACAAAACTAAACTGAAGGAGCGTGGGCGCCTCATATGAACGTAGTTAAGCAGAACTAATGAGGTAGAAGGAACTGAGGCGGAAGGTAATGTATTGTCTCGGGTTTTCATTCTGGTGGCTCATTTGAGCTTTCTCCTCACATCAGCATGTAGAAAAGTGGTCAGTATTGGATCCATTAGAAAATCTATTAGATTGTCAATCACTGTTCAATCTAACAGAGACTAATAGCAGCAAATGTCCACATTGCCACAGGCAGACCAATGTAAGACATGGTGGCACAGTAGGATGAGGAGTGCATGGATTTTGGGAAGAACTAGGTCTATAAAAAGAGAGTATCTCTACGTTTAGAGCAGGGTACTGTGTGCGCACCTCTGGAGCCAGCACTGAGCACTTGAATCATCAGGCGGTGTAATTACATTCAGTTGGACGTCCCTCATGATGACACAGCATTGGCAGGCTGGCCGGTCGTGCCCACCTCTCCTGTGGTCTGACCTTGACAGAGACAGCTAAACTAGGATTCGGCCTGTGAATAGCAAACCTCCGACAATGGTCTGTTCGGTACATAATACAGTAAACACCATGATATTGGATGTACAGGAGTGAACAGGAGTGTACAGGAGTGAACAGGAGTGTACAGGAGTGAACAGGAGTGTACAGGAGTGAACAGGAGTGTACAGGAGTAAACAGGAGTGTACAGGAGTGAACAGGAGTGTACAGGAGTGAACAGGAGTGTACAGGAGTGAACAGGAGTGTACAGGAGTGAATTTCAAGGGTTTTGGAGGTCATGGCACCTAGAGGAACCGTAAGCAGACTTAACATATTGTGAAGTGTTGGTCAACTTATTGGAGGAGACTTGCATGACTGAGTGGAGGAAATGGCCATGCACACAGTGTTCACCACTGCTCATCACAACCTACTTAGGCTGAACATCACGCCAATGCAGTCTCATTCAACAGAAACAAAGATAAGATAGAATCATACAGTAGATACTATGACAATACACTTACAGTAAGACCCACCCACTGCCTTAAACACATAGTAGATCATCTATCTATTGTTTAAATGAAGATGACCTGTCTACTAAACTGGTACCAAGCTAGGACTGGCGACTACTGGGAATCTACTTTTGGACAGATGAAGGAACGTGTGTTGAAATGATCCTCTCCACTGAGTGGATTACATTTGGATGCTCTCTCTCTCTATCTTATGAGCACAGTTTAAATCAACCCCTTAAAACGAGTGTCAGATCACAATGTCTGCTCTATATTTTGACTTTGTTTTTTGTACGAGCTTTCACTCCTCACTGTATATTTGACAGTTTAGTGTGACTTTTATTTTGACAGCAGGTGTTTTGCCTTCTCTGTTTTACACTCAATGGGTATATGGGAAACAGGAGTGAGAGAAAAAGGAAAATAACTTTTTGTTAAGGTTGTTCAAGTATCCAAGAAACAACGTCAAACTTAACACCTAGATAGAAAGAGAACAAGGTATTTACTGTCTTCCAATATTGGTCTTGTTTCAAATCTTTCTTATTCTTTCGAACGTGTACTGAACAGATATTTGTGTTATCGATGTTCTGCTAGTATTATGACATTATTAGCCGTAGCCTAGCTCCACTCTTTGTGCTGGCTAATATTAGTTCCTCTTGAGCCACATTAGCAATCTATTAGAACGTAATCAACTATTTGGGTAGAAATTCTCATGATTATTGATGCATTTGATATATGAAGCACACTAATGTAAAGTTGTGTAAAAGTGTATTGTTTGTGGACTGTATTGTTCATATTGTTTGTGGACTGTATTGTTCATATTGTTTGTGGACTGTATTGTTCATATTGTTTGTGGACTGTATTGTTCATATTGTTTGTGGACTGTATTGTTCATATTGTTTGTGGACTGTATTGTTCATATTGTTTGTGGACTGTATTGTTCATATTGTTTGTGGACTGTATTGTTCATAATGTTTGTGGACTGTATTGTTCATATTGTTTGTGGACTGTATTGTTCATATTGTTTGTGGACTGTATTGTTCATATTGTTTGTGGACTGTATTGTTCATATTGTTTGTGGACTGTATTGTTCATATTATTTGTGGACTGTATTGTTCATATTGTTTGTGGACTGTATTGTTAATATTTTAAGAGCATTTTGGGTTGTTGTTTTTTTCCATGGAAATGGTGCCGCATTAAACTTTCATGAATCATCAGTTTGAGAGTTGACCATTCATTCAGCTGGGAATGCTACACACAGCGTTGATCTAACCTCAATAGAATCCTCTTTGTGAGCAATTTTGAGCTGAATGACAGCACTCTGAATCCACACGCCGGATAATCATGCAATCAAAAAGCATCATTTGGCTTTTGCAGGTGCAAGATCACCACCTGCAGAATAATCACGGACAACACATTCTGCATCGCTTCTAATTTGACTCATATTTGGCTCATTCTCTCTACAAGTCTCAACGGAAATCATTATTTCATGATGGGAGAGCATTTAAATGTGTGATAATATGTTACAGGTTTTGATTTGAGTAATGGCAATTCCATTTCAAGCTTTTCTTCACACTGGAGAGCTTTTGTCCAGCCACCCCTGTGGACATATTTAGGCTTGTCTGACAGAATATGCTAATCCAACTACAACCGTATGCTCTGAAAGTTATATTTATATGGATTAAGTGGAGCTGTACATTTGTTCAGGTAATTTAGGTTGAGAGGGCAGCCATAGAAGTGAGTAGAAATATACATGTACTAAATGTATGTGTCTATATGTCGTAATGTAAATCACATCAAACCTCAATTGATTTCCGCTTCAATCGCTAATCAAATTCAATGAAAAAGAAAGCATCAACAACAAGAGCAGATGTTGCCAAAGCAGGTAAAAGACAGAGCAATGGATGGGTACAGAATGTTACAGCAAGCCCAGAGCCTAATGACTAACCTGCCTTCTGGACAGATATGGATACAGTCATCGGAGTTGTTATTCCATTAAAAATCCAAAATGATTGGTAATTATGCCCTATAATTGTTTTTCAAGCAGAGGATGACCTTTCTGATGTTAATGTGGATACAGATGGCACATGGAAAGCAAATAAAAATGCCACAAGCGTGACTCTCTTTGAAAAGCTAACTTCACGAGAGCTGCTTCACTGGTTACTAAGCAACACTCATTAGTGTACTACAGTGATCAAGGGGTGAAATGGGAGGTATGAACCTCAGCCCTGCTTCGGCTTCACCCAGATTGAGTCTTTGCCTCAGGAGTTCACTACTACGTATGGTGAAAAGCTCAATTAACAGCAAATTAAGCAAACGAAGCCATTCAGATATGGATTGCATCCAGACATTAAACATAATTAGAGGTTGTATATTTCTTCACTTGAAATGAGATGAATAAGATCATACGTATGTTAGATGTATCAGCAATCATTTAGTCGTCTCTTGGTTGTTGTCACGCTATGACTTTGTCAACAGCTGGGAAAGGGTAGTGTAGTGTTCGATAGAGCATAACACCTACATAAGAACAGCACGTTCACGATGCCACCGACAGACGATCCATCTGATTACTGTAGTAAGAGGACTAGAACGAAGGTAACAGAAAGCTGTTACGTCTCCATGGAGTCGGTCACAGGAGGTTGGTGGCACCTTACTTGGGGAGGATGGTAATCGGAACCGGTGGAATGGCACCAACTACATCAAACACAAGGTATCTGTGTTTGGTGCAATTCCAATCGCGCAGTTCCAGCCATTGTTATGAGCCGTCCTCCCCTTTAGCAGCCTCCGTTGAAGTCAGTCCACACCAGAACTAACTACACAGCATAAGGCCATGGTCCTATGAAGAGGCAGCTGAATACTGAGTGGGGATATCAAGAGTAAGATTGGCCTATATCTGAAATACGAAGTGATAGTTCAGTTTGGCACCGCTTGAGAAGTGCTTTTGCATTTAGGTGCCCAGCACATTTGATTCGTTCGTTCACACTATCTCTGCTATTTTACTGCCAGAAATGCTTTTTACAGTTCATCGCTTGTACAAACAGGAGGAGAATGTGGGAGATTGCTGATATGACGCAATAGACTGAGGGGCATTGGGGAGAAAATAAGCTATTTCACATAACCATTTGAAATGAGGAAAGTGTGTTCTTGCCATGACAAGCTTTGACCCCGCTCCCTAATAAATGTAATACTTTTCTTTAACACAATTCCAAAACACTGCCTCTTAACACATCATTTAGTTGAAACGGGAAATATAGTACCTCAAACTGGTTTGTTTGAATTGCAGGTAGAGTATGTACACAGACACAGCCATTAGTATGTATGTCATCCAGATAAAAGCCACCTAATCACTATGACATTTGGGACCTCCTTTTGATCTCAATGGAACTCAACTTAATTATCTCTTCCAGCACCACACAAGCACACACACTCGCACAAACACACACACACACACACACACTCGCACAAGCAAACACCTCCAACGGTGAAATTATTTGAAGCTCCTGAACCGGGCAAAGGAAGTATTTATATCATTTCAACCATATCACCATTCCAGACATCAGTTGTTTTGGATGAATTTTCATACAAAATCGTAATGCGGAAAAACGGTCGCAGGTATTCAAAACATGTTCAGTTCCTTCATTTCAGAGGCAATACTTTGCATTAAGGTAATGCCTCATCAATAGCAGCTGTCTACGACAACCATGCCTTCCTTATTGACTTCCATTCTTATTTATGGCATGCTCTCAGTAATGAGATGGATTGGACCAAGTCCTCTTGGAGGCAGGGACACACGTACCGACCGCATCATCCTCGAGCCCCGTAGATTAGGTTTTAATCTGGTTAATTTGACGCAGGCATGGACAGAATGCAGCTGGCACCAGAGGGCTGGGGATTAAATTAGCCCAACAGGCTGGAGGAGGATCACAGTGACGATGAGGATGATGAGAAGAGAAGGAGTCAGTCCACTACTCAACTCCCTACACCGTACTGTCTGTCTCACAGGCTACTGGGCTGGGAGAGAAGGGCCCTGGGGTGGAGCCTGGTGTGGGTACTGTAGGTGGGTCTACCTGCCCTGTATCTATGGGTTACATGGTACCAAGCTTGTAACCAACTTACTTTGTCCCATTGTATAAATCTATTTCTTTGGATTATTGTGAATAAAAGAATACATATTTTTCGAGATTTAGAACACAATACAACCCGAGGTTAGGCTATTTTAAATAGGTTGTCATTGTATCATGTATTGTATCGAAGCAAGATCATTAGTACATGTCAAAGTCCTGGAGATGGCATCATTTTCACAGCAGAGATCTTGTAACTGCCTGAAGGCCAGCTTTTCCTTTCTATTGTGTATGGTTACATTCTCCATCCTTGTTATGTGTGCTTACTGTTACTGCATGTTTCAATCTCCATTTTGTTCTGTTTGGAGAACCATCAGGGTGCGTGCAGACCTCTTGCTGCGAACAGGCGCTGTGGAGAATTCAGTATTCTTAGGAGCGCGACGCGTCTGTATGGGGTGCAGTTTGACATTTCGTGTTTCATTTTCAAATTATTCTACTGGTGGTGTGTCGATCAACCCTCACAGAACGGCGAGGAGGAGGTTTATTCAAATTTTGACAATTCACTAGTTCCAACTCTGCCTCTTTTCTTTTAAAAAATGTCTTGAAGATGAAAGATTTTGCAGTGGAACGGAACTCATTCCCGTGTTGGAGCGCTATTATCCCCCGCCAGGCTGGGCATGGTTTGAATAACTGAATGTGTTTTGATGTCTGAAAATACATTGGTCATTTTTTTCCCCCTCCGGACGACCACTCAAAATCACACAGACCCAACCGTCTGCATTTGAAGTACACCTGATTCAAAATGGCACACAGTGAGTGAGGCTGGAATCTTTCACGCCGGTTTCAATGGCGGGGCAGGGGCGGTGACGTCAGATACGAGATTCGTGCCAACGCTTAAGGTCACTGCATTGTCAATGAGGATGAGGACTGAAGATGACTCCTGAGCTGGAGTAGCGTCCAGCGGCTGATTAGACCTGTCTGGGAGGATGTGGGTAAGACAGAGAGACAGCTTGTGATTTATACTGTCTGACTGACTGGCTTCAGAAGTTGCCAAGGTGCCCCAGAGGCAGGTGGCTGACAAGGCTTAAACAAAACTACAGGGTATGAACATCAGATTTGACTGTGTAAAACCTTGCAGTGCTACTTAATTTTGTCTCTGGAAATGAGGCGGATATATAGCGTCTGTCATTTAACAATCACATGCCATGACTAGTGCAAAATTATTCAGCCCCTTTACTTTCAGTGCAGCAAACTCTCTCCAGAAGTTCAGTGAGGATCTCTGAATGATCCAATGTTGACCTAAATGACTAATGATGATAAATACAATCCACCTGTGTGTAATCAAGTCTCCGTATAAATGCACCTGCACTGTGATAGTCTCAGAGGTCCGTTAAAAGCGCAGAGAGCATCACCAGGAACACACCAGGCAGGTCCGAGATACTGTTGTGAAGAAGTTTAAAGCCGGATTTGGATACAAAAATATTTCCCAAGCTTTAAACATCCCAAGGAGCACTGTGCAAGCGATAATATTGAAATGGAAGGAGTATCAGACCACTGCAAATCTACCAAGACCTGGCCGTCCCTCTAAACTTTCAGCTCATACAAGGAGAAGACTGATCAGAGATGCAGCTAAGAGGCCCATGATCACTCTGGATGAACTGCAGAGATCTACAGCTGAGGTGGGAGACTCTGTCCATAGGACAACAATCAGTCGTATATTGCACAAATCTGGCCTTTATGGAAGAATGGCAAGAAGAAAGCCATTTCTTAAAGATATCCATAAAAAGTGTCATTTAAAGTTTGCCACAAGCCACCTGGGAGACACACCAAACATGTGGAAGAAGGTGCTCTGGTCAGATGAAAACAAAATTGAACTTTTTGGCAACAATGCAAAACTTTATGTTTGGCGTAAAAGTAACACAGCTGAACACACCATCCCCACTGTCAAACATGGTGGCGGCAGCATCATGGTTTGGGCCTGCTTTTCTTCAGCAGGGACAGGGAAGATGGTTAAAAATGAATGGGAAGATGGATGGAGCCAAATACAGGACCATTCTGGAAGAAAACCTGATGGAGTCTGCAAAAGACCTGAGACTGGGATGGAGATTTGTCTTCCAACAAGACAATGATCCAAAACATAAAGCAAAATCTACAATGGAATGGTTAAAAAATAAACATATCCAGGTGTTAGAATGGCCAAGTCAAAGTCCAGACCTGAATCCAATCGAGAATCTGTGGAAAGAACTGAAAACTGCTGTTCACAAATGCTCTCCATCCAACCTCACTGAGCTCGAGCTGTTTTGCAAGGAGGAATGGGAAAAAATGTCAGTCTCTCGATGTGCAAAACTGATAGAGACATACCCCAAGCGACTTACAGCTGTAATCGCAGCAAAAGGTGGCGCTACAAAGTATTAACTTAAGGGGGCTGAATAATTTTGCACGCCCAATTTTTCAGTTTTTGATTTGTTAAAAAAGTTTGAAATATCCAATAAATGTCGTTCCACTTCATGATTGTGTCCCACTTGTTGTTGATTCTTCACAAAGAAATACAGTTTTAGATCTTTATGTTTGAAGCCTGAAATGTGGCAAAAGGTCGCAAAGTTCAAGGGGGCCGAATACTTTCGCAAGGCACTGTAAATTATGAAATAATACATGGAATCATGTAGTAACCAAAAAAGTGTTAAACAAATCAAAATATATTTTATATTTGAGATTTTTCAAAGTAGCCACCCTTTGACAACTTTGCACATTCTTGGCATTCTCTCAACCAGCTATATGTGGTAGCCACCTGGAATACATTTCAATTAACAGGTGTGCCTTTTTAAAATTTGTGGAATTTCTTTCCATCTTAATGCGTTTCAGCCAATCAGCTGTATTGTGACAAGGTAGGGGTGATATACAGAAGATGGCCCTATTTGGTAATATACCAAGTCCATATTAAGGAATGAACAGCTCAAATAAGCAAAGAGAAATGACAGTCCATCATTACTTTAAGACATGAAGGTCAGTCAATCCAGAAAACGTCAAGAACTTTGAAAGTTTCTTCAAGTGCAGTTGCAAAAACAATCTAGCGCTATGATGAAACTGGCTCTCATGAGGATCGCCGCAGGTAAGGAAGATCCAGAGTTACCTCTGCTGCAGAGGATAAGCTCACTAGAGTTACAAACCTCAGAAATTGCAGCCCAAATAAATGCTTCACAGAGTTCAAGTAAAAGACACATCTCAACATCAACTGTTGGAGAGGAGACTGTTGTGTGAATCAGGCCTTCATGGTCAAATTGCTGCAGAGAAACCACTATTAAAGGACACCAATAAGAAGAAGAGTCTTTCTTGGGCCAAGAAATACGAGCAATGGACATTAGACCGATGGAAATCTGTCCTTTGGTCTGATGAGTGCACATTTCAGATTTTGGGTTTCAACCGCCGTGTCTTTGTGAGACACAGAGTTGGTGAACGGATGATCTCTGCATGTGGGGTTCCCACCCTGAAGCATGGAGGAGGAGGTGTGATGGTGTATGGGTGTTTTGCTGGTGATAGTATCAGTGAATTATTTAGAATTCAAGGCACACTTAACCAGCATGTCTACCACAGCATTCTGCAGCGATACGCCATCCCATTTGGTTTAAACTTAGTGGGACTATCATTTGTTTTTCAACAGAACAATAACCCAACACACTTGCAGGCTGTGAAAGGGCTATTTGACTAAGAAGGAGAGTGATGGAGTGCTGCATCAGATGACTTGGCCTCCAAAATCACCCAACCTCAACCCAATTGAGTTGGTTTGGGACGAGTTGGACCACAGAGTGAAGGAAAAGCAAGCAACACGTGCTCAGCATACAGTGGGGCAAAAAAATATTTTTTACTTATTTTCCACCATAATTTGCAAATAAATTCATTAAAAATCCTACAATGTGATTTTTCTCACTTTGTCTGTCATAGTTGAAGTGTACCTATGATGAAAATTACAGGCCTCTCTCATCTTTTTAAGTGGGAGAACTTACACAATTGGTGGCTGACTAAATACTTTTTTTGCCCCACTGTATGTGGGAACTCCTTCAAGACTGTTGGAAAAGCATTCCGGGTGAAGATGGTTGAGATAATGCCAAGAGTGTTCAAAGCTGTCATCAAGGCATACAGTGGCTACTTTGAAGAATCTAAAATCTAAAATATATTTTGATTTGCTTAACACTTTTTTGGTTACTACATTATTCCATACGTGTTATTTAATAAGAAAAAAAAGAAAACCCCTTGAATGAGTAGGTGTGTCCAAACCTTTGACTGGTACTTTAGCATTTTGGAATTGGAATGAAACTCTTTGTATGAACATTGAAAAGTAATCATTGAAAATAGCACATTATTATCATCCATGAAAGCCATTGCTATAATGAAAGTCATGGTGCTGCACTGATTAATGGTACTTAATGAATACACCACGGAGACCTAATGTTGGCTTTGCAATACCTGCTAGGCTGCCATTAAGCCATTATATGTGGTGGACCAAAAAATAGTATGATTACAGTAATGGTCATCAAACCCTTTCTCAGAACATTACACATAGCACTGGCCTTGAACATCACAATGCATGTATGAAGTGCTTTCTCCAGTAAGAAAACCTTCAAAACAGAGATGGTTTCTCAGATACTGTATATAGTCAAAATAAAGTTGATCCTCCTAAAACCCACAGTAACAGTGTCTTAAAGCTAACTGCTTCACTCTCATCATAGTCATCCAACCATTCTGTGCGAGGGAAGTACATCGAATAAGAAATGTCAGTTCTGATGGAAATTAGAAACTATGACGGTAAACTTTCCAAATGTCGACAAAATATGATACTCTAGATAAGGTGGGATCTTTTTGTCTGTACACCGAATTATGTGAGAAATGTAATTCACTAATAACCGTTATATCGAAGTAAACTTGGAATCACGCGATGATATGTTGTGTGGTCCTCCCACTACTCTCATGAAAGCATGCAGTTTATTAGGCTACAGATGAAATAAGTTATGATGACCTTCTCAGGGTGGTGAAAGTGCAAGGTGATGAGCTTGATGCGTTTTTCCAATAAATATAAAGGGTTTTATTCTAGTAACATGATAACAGATGCTTAGCCGCTCTTTCGTCCATCATAATCTCATCCCTTGTAGGCTATAACCCCCACTGTATCTGAGAGCACACATGCCAATACCAGAGTGAGCACACATTTTTTGTGAGAAAACCATCAGTAATTGAAAATACGATGGAAACCATTTGAACTTGTATTTTATATTTGGTACATGGAAATGTAACCGCAAAAGGTATTTTTATTTGCACAATGTCATCACTCACAGACATATCGGCAACAAGTCAGTTTAATGGAAACACATCTCTGATGGGAAAATGCGTATGTTTTTATGCAGATTTTAGAATTTTCTATCGCCAATTGGATGGAAACCAAGCTAGTGGTCAAGAAACACACAGCAGAGCCAAATATGAACTGGCTGCGGAGGATGATGATGAGAATGACCTTACAAGTGTGTCTGTGGAGTTGAGGAGGTCATGGATGAGCCGTGGTGACACCGGAGTGCCGATTTCAGGGGAAACCCACTCAGTCACTCTCTCTGATTAATGATCCCATCATTTCTCTCAGCGTTTCCCGTGACGCAGCTCCCTCAGGCTTAATCAGCTTGTTTTTGTTCAGGCAGAAGTGCCTCTGCCTCACGCCCCGTCACCCACCTCTCGTCGTGGCCATAATCCATAATTAACAACCACAGGCCTGGAGGAAGAGACAGCTAGAAGCGGTCTGGAGACAGACAGAGAGGAGTGTTGGTTGCCTCAGCGAGTCTGCCGAGTCATACAAAGGCAAGGCCACGTTTACAGACTGTCAACACCCATTCAAGGAACTGTGGAATAAATCAATGATTGTGGGTTGGACAGGCATTGAAGCTTGTTTGGAGGTTAGTTAACACAGTGTCCAAAGAAGGGCCAGATGTATACAGAATAGTGTCATCTGCGTAGAGATGGATCAGGGAATCACTCGCAGCAAGAGCGACATCGTTGATATATACAGAGAAACGAGTCGGCCCGAGAATTGAACCCTGTGGTACACCCATAGAGACTGCCAGAGGTCCGGACAACAGGCCCTCCGATTTGACACACTGAACTCTGTCTGAGAAGTAGTTGGTAAACCAGATGAGGCAGTTATTTGAGAAACCAAGGCTGTTGAGTCTGCCGATAAGGATAAGGTGATTGACAGAGTCGAAAGCCTTCGCCAGGTCGATGAAGACGGCTGCACAGCACTGTCTTTTATCGATGGCGGTTATGATATCATTCAGTACATTGAGCGTGGCTGAGGTGCACCCGTGACCAGCTCGAAAACCGTATTGCACAGCGGAGAAGGTAAGGTGGGATTCGAAATGGTCAGTGATCTGTTTATTAACTTGGTTTTCGAGGAATTTAGAAAGGCAGGGCAGGATGAATATAGGTCTATAACAGTTTGGGTCTAGAGTGTCACCCCCCTTTGATGACCGCTGCAGCTTTCCAATCTTTAGGGATCTCTGACGATACGAAAGAGAGGATGAACAGACTGGTAACAGGGGTTGCAACAGTAGCAGTGGATAATTTTAGAAAGAGAGGGTCCAGATTGTCTAGCCCAACTGATTTGTACGGGTCCAGGTTTTGCAGCTCTTTCAGAACATCTGTTATCTGGATTTGGGTGAAGGAGAAGCTGGGAAGGCTTGGGCAAGTAGCTGTGGGGGGTGCGGGGCTGTTGGCCGGGGTTGGGGTAGCCAGGAGTAAAGCCTGGCCAGCCGTAGAGAAATACTTATTGAAATTCTCGATTATCGTGGATTTATCGGTGGTGACAGTGTTACCTAGCCTCAGTGCAGTGGTTAGGTGGGAGGAGGTGCTCTTATTCTCCATGGACTTTACAGTGTCCCGAAACTTTTTGGAGTTAGAGCTACAGGATGCACATTTCTGTTTGAAAAAACTCCTTCACTGCCTTCAATGAATTCTCTTACAGCAAGGGTCTCAAGACAGAGAAACCATAGAACAGTGTGAATGTATGCTTTAATGTGTACATACAGTATACTGTGATTCTAGAACTATTTGACTGTAGTGTACATGCATGTGATTGCATCAAACATGCTCTCATGCACTGATTGGTAGTTATGTATTAGCCTGTGTGTTTACTGGTATGATGAGTCACCTACTAGCCCATCTAAACAGTCATTATGAGCTGACCTCTGGACCTGGATGGGACCCAGCATACTGTACTGTATAGACATGACTCTTGGAGAAGCTATGGAGACGCTCTGTCTCTAGGGAACGCCTGATAATTACCAACCTAATCACCCTCTGCAGCCGTCACACACAGCTCAACCTGTACGTTCCACTGGGTTGCCAAGGGACTGCCATAGAAGATATTCTACAGTATGCTACATGACTTACCTCCATCTCTCTCTCTCTCTCATATTGTTTTGTTACTCCTGGAGCGTTCATTTTCATATTTGACTACTTATTTTGTGACCCTCCTGTGATTGGTGTCATAGCACTACTAAAAACAAACATAGGGTGTATGTTTCTTGTCCCATGCAGTCTTGAGATGTTTGAGCAGCAACTGGAGCAGATCAGCAACCTAAACCCCCTCTCTCCCTGGGCACATTACTACAGCTGTAGGATCTTCATTTGAGCCGGGTTTCTACAGCAGGAAAATAAACCTGCAGCAACAGGAAATGTGAATTATTATGTGGATTATAATTAAAATACATTTTTGGAAGGGCCCTGGCAGAAGGCCATGGTGGGACTGTGCACATCACAAGTTCGATTGATTAAGTCCTCTGTTACCCGAGCTGAGGTTTCATACAGTAACAATGGGGGTTGGTGCACTCGAATGTGTCTAGAAGTCATGGGGAATAAAGAACTAGAAGTTTGCAATGCACATTACAGTGGTATAGAGTTTTATGACAATTTTAGATTATTATAATCATGTTAAATCCTATTTAAGATGCCGTTCATCACACCCAATGTCACTGTACATAGAAAACCACATTAACACACTCTAGGCTAACTTGTACAGTCAGTGCATTCACTAATGTGGAAACAGGCAAAGAGTTCGGATGGGCTATATATGCAAAAGGTTTTAATTGCTCAGATGATCTGTACTTGATTTGGGCAGGAGCTCACCGGAACCGAGTACCGGCACCTCAAATTATCTTCTGCTTGAGTTCCTGCAGCTCTTATAGAATATTAGCTCAAAAGTATTGAGGAGTTCCTGCACCTAAATATAAACAGTACCGGCACCCAAAATGAGTACCGGCACCTATTTCAGTCAAGCACTGCTGATTAAGTCAAGCACTGCTGATTATTATGCCTTGCCTGTTCACGTTCATTCCGCAAATTGGAATATCTGATTGGTTCAGCTGCAGCGTTCCATCATGCATATAATCAATGTCAGACGAGTCCTTTCATTTCACAATGCTCAATTTCAGGTCTGAATTGGGACTTACTGTCCATTGGAAATGGCAACATTAAGACTAGAATTTCCCATTGCTACATTACATTAATTATCAATGCTTGGTAAACAATGGCTTCAGTTCGGGCCATGCTCAGCCACAGCCCAATGGGCCCAGTGTTGCTGATCTTATCTCCATTTGCATCTACTGTATGCGGTTAGAAAAAAAGCGTAATTAGCAGCGCTACGGCGGGCGGACGTCTCTTCAGAAAAATCACGTTGATTGCTCATTAGTGTCTAATGAAAATGTAACCAGCCATAGACTCGTGTTAGAAGTTCTCATCATGGTTCACGCTTATACACAGGTCGCAGTTCTTTGACATTTCCAAATGTAGAATAAAAGGATGTGGACTACAAGCGTGCATTGTGCTCATGTGATTTAATGCCAATACCTATTGAGCGGGCTTGGCAGAGCGAGAAAGAGACAGACAGAAAGAGAGAGACAGAGAAATAGAAAGAGATGAAGCGAGAGGAAAGAAAGAGAGTGAGAGGAAAGAGAGAGGGGGAGAGAAGAGAGAAAGTGAAGAGAAATAAAGACAAAGAGAGAGACAGAGATAGACAGACAGAGAGAGCGAGAGACTCCAGTATTGCTAAGTCTCACATGCTCTTCTGCTCCAGTTCCAGCAGGGATACATGCTACGATGTTACATAACGCATCTAGTTGCGTCATGTCAACTACTCTGTGCTGGACGGGGATGCTGATGGTGTTTGGTTCACTGCCTGTGTACGTGTTAGTGTGTGTATGTGTGCATCTGTGTGTAGGGAGGATAGCGCACAAACCGGCTGACTAAAGTGCAATTCAAGTTTTTAATAGTCGTATGTAGGAAATGTGCATGCTACACGTCATCCAACTAAATGCTTACTTGAAGGTTCCTTCTTGACAATGCAACAACAATAAGAAATAATAAATTATAGGAATATGAACATAAAGTAAATGGCAGTAGAATAGAATATGCTACAATGTTTAGGTATAACACAGGAAGGCATCATTTATAGTCCAATGAAGCAGCACTTAAGACCTTTGAATCTTTTCTGAAGCCTGGCTATAAACATGACATGCAGGCAGCTCTTACTTTGAAATGACTTCGAGTCCACGCTGTCCCTGTAGTAAAAGGCCAATCATTGACTTATGGAGAAGTCTCTAGATGCAACAAAATAAACACAAACTATTTTCAATCCCAGAGTTATGCTACACATAACATGCTTTTCTGGATGACTTCATTTAGAAAGGAGGCTACTTTAAACAGGAATCCATTGTCAATCCACCGAAAATGTAAGATTTTAGTCTACAAAAAAAGCTAAGAGCCTACTCTTAAACATTGGATGGGTCTCTCTTAGTAGCTTGCTAGAAAACTAGTTTGGATTTGGATACAATGGAGGATTTAAGAGAGAGCTTTAAAGCCTTAATATTTAAGTTTTAACCCTCCAAACTCCTTTTCGTTATATAAATAGGCTTGTTTAACTTTATCTGGTTTTCCATTCCAAATAAAGTGAAATATGTTTTTTTCTTATATGATTTGAAAAAGGATTCTCCTTGAGTCGTAGTAAATATGTGAACTGCGATCATGAAATAATGAATCAGGGTAATCTTCCAGTAAATTAATAGATGGTTCCCTCTCCACGGTTTCAAAATTACATTTTGCTAAGTTTTCCATCAAAGTTAATAGTTGCAAGATCGCTCAACTTTTCTGGGATATGTACACCATTTCAAACAGCTCTTACACTAAAAGGGTATTATCATTTCCACAATTTCACAGTATTATTCCAACCTCATAGTGTATACAAAACACAGGAAATTATGTTTTTGACTGCATTGGGCCTTTAAGCGATGTAAGTAGTTAGTTGATTTATTTTGTCTCCTAATAATGGTCCAATCAGAAAGTGTTCATTGACACTTTCACCTCATTACAGTTTTCCTTTCCAAAACTTCTGTTAGAATTTTCCACCGTATTTTCTATCAAAATGCACACCATGGCCACTTCAGGTAGTAAAGACCAATGTCGAGTCATACTCATATCAAGACATAAAATACCCATGTCACAACCACAATACTGTACTTCACAACCATACCAGAGGCTGTGTTACCCGCTGAGTTTCCCTAAAATTGCAGTGTCAGAAGTTAACTCCAGTGGGTGACAGCTCAGAGACGGCCCTAAAAAGATGGCGGAGCCGCCCCCCTCAAGGGCGGGGAGGGAAGCTATATTTTTGAGTGCTTTGAAGTGCACCAGGAAAGTGTGCAATCATGACCCCCTCTGACTGTCCTTATTTACTGTGACACAGTCCTACTGAGAACCCGGTCCTCCTCAATCACATGCAAATGTAATTTCTGTTCCCGGTTTTGCCACAGCAACAGCCCACCCACAGACTGGGGCATTTGCATGTGAAGATTGCGCTGGGGGGTGGGGGGTGTAAAAAGTAGGTAAGTGGGAGGTGGGAGAGTGCTGTGTATGCATATTCAACAACCACTTCTTGCAGTTGTGTAACCATCTTATGTCACGTTGCAGGTTTCCTCAAGTTTTCACACAAACTTGCAAACCTCATACACATACTGTACAATAATACTGTACACACACACACCAATCCTCAACATCTACACATACATTTTGTCTGTGTCTTGTACTGTATTGATGAACTCTATGCTGTTTTGTCTAAGTTCCGTTCACTGATCAGTCAACTTATATATTCCCACAAAGCAGTAGACACAACCAGCCATGGTGTTAATGCTACAGTTAAAGAAGGACTTTGTAGGATTGGTCAGGGCTCTGTTGTGTTCGTAAGTGGCTCAGTGGTCCTTGTGGAAAGACTTCAATCAGGCCTAAAAGGAGAGCTAAAATCAAGGCCTTACCACGGCAGGCATGTCAATGGTTTCTTCCATGTCCTCCCGAGTGCTATACCACTGAGTGTTTTCCCAATGAAACAACACCTCAGTCTATTTCTTGGACTGTTCCAATTTACAGAGACGGTTCAGGTTGAGAGACCATTTAACCAAGGGTTAAAACCTGTTGAGACAGATGCACAAACACAGGGCTAAATAAATGGTTGTGATTAGCTAATCACAAATGCGCTGACTGGCCCTGACGCCCACCTGGAAGCAACCAAAATGGTTTGTAATGGAGAAAAATAGGAACTTTCATCACCTACTCTATCCTCAACATCATCGTTGTGATTTTCCCATCTGATCCAGGTCAGGGCTTTTAACTTGCATTTGCTGACACATTTGATATTTGCAGACTGAGACCTTGATTGAACCGACAGTAAATAAGACAGAAAGAATTTAATCCTACATGAGAAGAGCAGCCAATACCCGCAATATAAACTGTAATATTGTGGATATCTAGTTTTCGCAGCTTGATAAGCCCAAAGTAAAGTTGTATTTTTTCATTAAGATCGGAAATCAATAACCAATTGAAGTTGTGCCCCTAGAGCCCTAAGCGCTAATATCCCCCGCAGGCTCCTCCATTGAAGCCCCACTACGTTAACAGTAATGTAAGGTCTTGAAACCCAAAGTGACAGGGGACACTGAGGCTTAATTCTCCCCCCCGCTTCGATCGTCCCCTCAGGGGCCAGTTCCCTCTGCCAGGACAGGAAATAAGCACACCTCACCCCAGAGAGAGACGAGAGGGGAGGTAGAGAGAGGAACAACATACTGCTTCTACCTGAATCGCCTTACGAAAAGTGACAAGAGTCCATTTCCCATGTGTGTTGAGGAAAACTCCATTTAAGTGATCAAAATAGTTAACACTTGGACTCCCAATGGGGAGAGAAAGAGCGCAAAGGAGAAAAACAAAGACAGCCTACAGTACAAAAAATATAAAAGAGAGAACTATACAGAAGCATGGAGAAGTAGTTCCTCCTTTTATCTTCTCTGTACTTGTGAGGTGGAGAGGAGGAGGAAAGCTCCTCTGAGTGTGATGGATGGTGGTGATGAAGACGACAAGAAAAACATCTCAACGTTGAAACAATGACCGATGAGGCGGCTGCGGCAGAGGTGGGATGATGGATATGGGTGACAAACGCCGGTAGCCGTGGTGACAGGGAAGGCCGTGATGAGCCCTGGCCGGATGAGCCTCGGCGGGAATGCCATTTACTCATCTCAAGGAAGACGTTCCTAATATTGTCCCTGGTACCTAAAATAATATGGCTTAGGCGGAGGTCACGTTCAGTATGTTTATGACAAACAGGAAGTGATTTATCATACACTGTAGTGTGCAGTCACAAAAGCATGTTTTGGCTTGTTTCAGTATTGTTATTGAAATTCTATTACAGAGGGTGTATTAACACATTGCAGGTAAATGTGGTTTCATCCTATTCAAACTGTCATCATTTGACTTGTGGCTAAATTACTCGAAATTGCTCTTGCTAGCTTTCCAAAGAGACAGAACAAGCATGAGTCAACAGTCATTAGCTACACTCGCTGGTACAGGTGATTACCAGAACGCCCACAATAATTACAATGAGAAGGAGTATGTGAGTAGAATGTATAGGTCTATGTGAGAGAACCTGATGCCAAATACATAGCATTGCTGCCTTTCCGTGGCACATACGCAGTGCTTGAATTGCCTTATGTACTACATGAGTCCACATTCTATTTTCCCCAGTCATTTCTCATATTCATCTCGACTACAAGGTAATAGACATTTTGGCTGCCGTAATGTGTACGCCCACTGTTAAATAGATTATAGTGCACCTCTGCTCTGTTGCCTTTGTGCCATCTAGTGTATGAGGACAGAGGGACAGAGTGACAGAGGGACAGAGAGAGGGGGGTGGGTGGGGGCCATGCCAAGCTCCAGCCAGGCAATGCAGGCAGCCGCCAGGCGAGCACCCACCTGACAGGTTCCCCTGGGGGCACTGATAGAAGCAAACGATAGCGGGCAGCACCACGTTTATTACCTATGCATTATTCACAGACAACGATAATTATCTGTCTGTCATTGGCAGAGAGACACAAAATGCTCAGGTGTAAATGGGACTTGGTGCTTTACACACTGCATTGATTAATGACAGTTAGATAACAACATGGATCTAGCAAATGAAAAACAGCCCTGCTAGGCCGTGTGAGGGACTGCTGAAGGGGGGGTTGCCATCTTGACTGAGGGTGAGCGCTATCGCCCTGCCGTTAGTCACGTTTATATTTAGATGGGGAGGAAGAGGAGCATCGAGGTGAGAAATATACTCTTTGTTTGCGTGTGTATGTGTGTGTGCGCGCGCGTGCGTGCGTGCGCTCTGTCTGACCCAGAAAAACAGTCGTGGCAATCAGGCGACACATCATGGCAGTGGGGCGACACACTCCAAAATATAAATAACTCACTCTGTGCCAGTTATATGCATAATCACGGCGCAGAGAGAGATGGAAACTGCTACTTTATGACCACCAGTGATTGCAACACATTATTTTCATACTTGAATTGTTTCCTTTTCAATTTTTATCATAACAATTTGGTTTAAGTAGAAAAAAACCTTTTGCAAACTAATTAGTTCAAGCAGCATGATTACATTAGTAAGAAAGCAACACATGTATGCCTGGAAAGAGGTGATTACATCAGTAAGAAAGCAACACATGTATGCCTGGAGAGAGGTGATTACATCAGTAAGAAAGCAACACATGTATGCCTGGAGAGAGGTGATTACAGACTAATCTATGTAACCATTCTTTCACATTGGGAATAACTCTGTTATTGTTTCGACAGTTAACATGGATTAATTTTCAAGATATGTGCAATCAGACTAAGGACCTGTGAACAGTTACAGTCTCTTACCGTGCTGTCATTTTGTGTCAAGTGACTATTGGTGTTAAACTAAGGACTGCGAGTAATTAATCAGACTTAATCTTGCCAAATATTTGTTCCGCTGCCAAAAACATGGATAGGACATTCAGTGCCTGGAAGCCTGTCGTGTTGTGTTCTGTGTGGTAGCTAGACACATCCTGATCACTGTAAGCCTGTGGCAGCCCCATTGTGATAATACTTCAATAACTGATCACCAGAAAACTGGAGGGAGCGAGAGGAGGTGGGGGGGGGGGGGGGGGGGGGGGGGTAGAGAGAGATAATGGTGGGGAATAAAACAGGAGGTAAGAAAATAGGTAAGAAAGACAGATACAAAGGGAGCCAGAGTCCTTGCCATTGAGACATATAGCGGATGCCAACCTGGAAGTAATTAAAGTATTTTCCATGGTCCAACACTGCTAATCAGGCTCAGAGGTAATTAGAGAGGCTCCATTTGTTTAACACTGGAAATTATAACCAGAGAGAGAAGGACAGTGTGCAGAAAACAGGGTTTAATCTCATCTCTGCCTGGAAGAAGCTGTGTGGTGCAGAGCACAGAGAGACAGAAGGACGGACAGTAGGACAGTGTGCAGACAGACAGACAGACAGACAGACAGACAGGCAGACAGGCAGGCAGGCAGGCAGGCAGGCAGGCAGGCAGGCAGGCAGGCAGGCAGGCAGGCAGACAGACAGACAGACAGACAGACAGACAGACAGACAGACAGACAGACAGACAGACAGACGGTTTTTCATCTCATGTCTGACTGGTGGAGGCTATGTGGTTCAGGGCACAGAGAGGCACAGAGACAGCAGGCTGGAGAGCAGTGAGGGATCTTGGCTGAACAGAAAGGGCAGATAATACAGGACAGCAGAGGATGACCTTTCACTACTCACACCGGAGCCAACAGCAGAGCAGGGGGCTGGAGGGAGGAGGGAGGAGGGCACAGGGGTTTTGGACAGCCCCAGACCCTACCTCCTGTACCCCTGTCTTCCATCAACAACCCTGGCCTCTGCGTCAGGAAGGTCACGTCACCACCCTGAGATATGAATGCTGACAGGTCAGGGTAACTGTCATAAGAATGACCCGGGTGACCATCGCATCAATCCAGCCCTCTTAGTATAGGGCCACGGGGTTCAACTTTGCTGGACTAATTTCCTATCTCTTAACAAGTGTACAGGACAGTACAGAGAATATCATCCTGCCAAAAGATGATGCATGCTTGGGTGAACAACCATATATACTATCTGGGACTCTTCCTAGGTTGAAGTCATTCATCCTCAATGAGTTTCTATGGCGATGCATTCTATTACTCAACTCATCCCATATTCCATAATGCATCCATCAGTATGTTAATGTTGAAGCCTGTGTCCTTTTTCATTATTCATGTGGTTATCCAAGTGTCAGAGACATGTTATTCTGATGAATGGTACATGTCCAGGCACCAAGTCTCTGGACAATATACAACAGCAAATTGAAAAACACCATTAACAGCTATTTAGGATGGGAGTTGGCTTTTATTGTACGGCAGTGAGTCACCTAAGTGGTTGGTCGCTGGTAAGTTGGGTGTGATGACCTGCAGGGATGAACCCTATGTCATGTGCAGGCCCATGCTCCAGTCCTGCCACTCATATTGGACCTTTTCATTCTTACTGTGCTTGGTAGGGACGACTGCTGCTGAGGTAGAAAGCTTCAGGGCACCAAAAGTTTTCTACCGACAGGAAACGTGTCTCTCTCTGAAGTGCTCATTAAGGTTGGCACATCCCTCATCATCTTATAGAATAGCTACTTCAAGTAATGACTCGGGGCGTCGGGTTTGATATGAAAGCTTATTTTAGTAATAATACTTGTTCACGTTACAATTAACAACTTTAGATTCTACAGAGCAATGCAGGTAAGATGCTAGCGAAAAGGTCAGCTTAATCACTTTGCACCTGCACATAACTGCCGTTATCTCTCTCATTCCCGTCGCAAGGCATTCTGGAACTTGCAGCCAAAAGAGTAATTCAATTCTAACCAATACAATTACATATGTAAATAACTGTAAAGAAATGTCTTTAGATACAGCTCAATGATTTAACTTAAACATGAACTCTGTAACACATTAAAGTTACAACATCATCAAACAGACTATGACAACACTGTGCATGCCTTGTGTTTATTAGCCAGGATGGGAGGAACAGAGCTTCTGGGACACAAAGACTATATATTTTGGATTTTTATCATTAACTACTATTTTATTTATTTATTTAATCTTTATTTAACTAGGCAAGTCAGTTAACAAATTCTTATTTACAATGACTGTGTACCAAGATGCAAAAGGTCTCCATCGGGGATGACGACTGGGATAATAAATAAAAATGTAGGACAAAACACACATCATGACGAGAGAGACACCACAACACTACATGAAGAGAGATCTAAGACAACAGCACACCATGGCAGCAACACACGACAACACAGCATGTTAGCAACAACAACACGGAAGTGACACAACATGGTAGCAGCATAACATGGTAGCACCACAAAACATGGTACATACCGACAACAGCACAAAGGGCAAGAAGGTTGAGACAACAATAATCACGCGAAGCACAAGTGTCAGCAAGAGTGACCATGATTTAGTCTTCGAATGAGGAGATGGAGATAAAACTGTCCAGTTTAAGTGTTTTTTTGCAACTCGTTCCAGTCACAACCTGCAGCGAACTGAAAAGAGGAGCGACCCAGAGATGTGTGTGCATTGGGGACCTTTAACAGAATGCAACTGGCAGAACGGGTGTTGTGGAGGATGAGGGCTGCAGTAGGTATCTCACATAGAGGAGAGTGAGGCCTAAGAGGGTTTCATAAATAAGCATCAACCAGTGGGTCCTGCGTCAGGTATACAGAGATGACTAGAGAATAGAGTGCAGTGATGTGTCCTACAGTATAAGAAGCATTGGTGGCAAATCTGATGGCCAAATGAGCCGCTCGAGAGCACCATTACCTGCCATTAGGTCCTAATGTATGTAGTATTTCACATGACTGGGAATACAGGTATGCATCTGCTGGTCATAAATACCTTAAAAAAGGGTCCTCACAATGGGCCTCAGGATCTCGTCACAGTATTTCTGTGCATTCAAATTGCCATCAATAAAATGCAATTGTGTTCGTTGTCTGTAGCTAATGCATGCCCGTACCATAACTCCACCGCCACCATGGGGCACTCTGTTCACAATGTTGACATCAGCAAACCGCTCGCCCACACAACGCCATACACGTTGTCTGCAGTTGAGTGGCCGGTTGGACATACTGACAAATTCTATAAGACATTGGAGGTGGCTTATGGTAGAGAAATTAACATTAAATTATCTGGCAACAGCTCTGATGGACATTCCTAGACTCAGCATGCCAATTGCACACTCCCTAAAAACTTCAGATGTCTGTGGCATTGTGTTGTGTGACAAAATTGCACATTTTAGACTGGCCTTTTATTGTCCCCTGCACAAGGTGCACATTTGTAATGATCATGCTGTTTAATCAGCTTCTTGATATGCCACACCTGTCAGGTGGATGGATTATGTTGTAAAAGGATAAATGCTTACTAACAGGATAGTAAACAAAAAATATGCACAGCATTTGAGAGAAATATGCTTTTTTGTGGGACCTTTTATTTGAACACTTTACATGTTGCCTTTATATTTTTATTCAGTATACATTGAGAAGAGTGTGGGGCCTAGGATTGAGCCTTGGGGTACTCCCTTGGTGACAGGCAGTGACCAGGACAGCAGATGTTCTAGCTTTATACACTGCACTCTTTGAGAGAGGTAGTTAGCAAACAAGGCCAAAGACCCCTCAGAGACACCAATGCTCCTTAGCCGACCCACAAGAATGGAATGGTCTACCGTATGTAAAGCTTTGACCAAGTCAATAAAAATAGCAGTACAACATTGCTTAGAATCCAGGGCAATGGTGACATAATATAGGACTGCAGTGTCACATCTAGCCTATATAGCTAGTTACTTGAAGAAAATTTAAGCAGATGTACATATCCTACTTGCTGGGACTGAGGATGAACGGCTTAAATACCCAAATGTGTCACAGATCCCTCTGGAACTTTCATTGAGCACACCTGGCCCCTAACCCCCATGATTGTATTTGTATATATGTGCCCTTTGTTCACCGTGGTGCTGTTGATTATTGTTACAATGTCCGTTGGTGCGTGAGTACCTGTGCTGTGTGTTTTGGGCTTTTGTGCCCTTGTGGATTGCGCAGATGATTACGGGTCTCGTCCCGTGTGTTAATCATTGTGCGCTTGTGTTATTTATTCGAGGTACTCCTTGCTCTTTTGTTTGGGTTTCAACCCTGTGTTTTGTTACGTGTTTGTTTGGTCTTCGTCCCCGTGCCTTTACACGGCACGCCGTAATTTGAGGCTTAATTTAAAAAACGATTACGCATTCCTGCGCCTATCTCCCGAATCTCTTCATACCGACATGACACAATGACATAAGGATATGTTTGAGATAGTAAAGAGAAAGCAGTGTACAGTAGAAGAGGAAGCAGTCTTCCAACACGGAGCAGGTCAACAGCCTTTTAAATAGTTTCCTTGGAGGAGGCCATTATTTTTCTCCCACCCTGATCTTCTCCCAGCCATCCAATAACGTTCTGAGAAACATATGTTTCTTTGAGCACAATGTGCTAGCTGGGCTCTGCTCTAAAAACCCATTTAGTCAGGTTTCCCATGACTCTTTAGATGGGCAACATGATTGTTGTGGCTATCTCTCTCTGTGGATGGATTGTATGGGATGATAGGTCAAGAAGGACAGATTGCACCAATGGTAGATTGTCTGACAGCTACCCTAAAACTGGAGGGCCGTTTCCCCTTTGTTTATTTAGAGTGAACGAGAAGGGCTGTAACATTTTGACACATCGCCTTCAGGGACAGGGTAGCCTCACAGGCCCTAAAGAGGCTAGCATGTCCTTGCACTCTGATGATTCCCAATGCTAAAGTCAAGTATGGCTCTAGTGTGGTGCCAGCCAGAGAGGTGCTTGTTGTTGATGCCATTGACATTTTAGTTATAAAAACAACACAATTTGCAATAATAACAGCAAGGAGAGTAATTGAGGCTATTGTGTGAAGCGACTCGGCCCATAAAGCCAAATCAAATGGAGACTACAGACCATTTAAAGTATAATTTCTCCCTCCTGGGGTAGTAAGTGTAAGGAGGTATGGTAAAAGTTTATCTAATGGTAAATGTTTATTTCATGTTGTCTAAGGACAGCATGAGGGAACTTGTCATGTATTGTCATGTTGTGTCTTGTTTCTGTCCTTTCCCTTCACCCTGTCTCCCTCTGCTGGTCGTTATTAGGTTACCTTTTCTCCCCCTCTTTCCCCCAGCTGTTCCTTGTCTCCTCCTAACTACCTTGTCACCCCTTTTCCCACCTGTTCCCTTTTTCCCTCTGATTAGTCCTCTATATCTCTCTCTGTTTTTGTTTCTGTCTTTGTCGGATTCTTGTTTGTGTTATTCATGCCTGAACCAGACTATCGTCATGTTTGCTGCAACCTTGTCCTGTCCTGTCGGAATCTGCCGGTCCATCTGAGCCTACGTTTGTTTTGTTATTAAAGAAGCTCTGTTTACGTTAATTAGCTTTTGGGTCCTCATTCACGCACCGTAACAGAAGAATCCGACCAAGAATGGACCCAGCGACTTCGGATCCTCTCCACTCAGCCGTCGAGATCCAGGGAGCGATGCTAGGCATACACGAGCAGGAATTGTCTGCTGCTCGACATGCCGTTGAGACCCTGGCCACCCAAGTCTCCAACCTCACAGAACAGGTTCACCATCTCCGCCTCGATCCACCGGCCACTTCCAGGGCTTTCGAATCTCCGGAGCCCAGAATCAATAACCCGCCGTGTTACTCTGGGGAGCCCACTGAATGCCGCTCGTTCCTCACCCAGTGTGATATTGTGTTTTCTCTCCAGCCCAACACTTACTCCAGGAGCACTGCTCGTGTCGCCTACGTCATATCTCTCCTTACTGGACGGGCTCGTGAGTGGGGCACGGCAATCTGGGAGGCAAGGGCTGAGTGTACTAACCAGTATCAGGACTTTAAGGAGGAGATGATACGGGTTTTTGATCGATCTGTTTTTGGGGAGGAGGCTTCCAGGGTCCTGTCTTCCCTATGTCAAGGTAATCGATCCATAACAGACTACTCTATTGAGTTTCGCACTCTTGCTGCCTCCAGTGGCTGGAACGAGCCGGCTTTGCTCGCTCGTTTTCTGGAGGGTCTCCGCGCAGAGGTAAAGGATGAGATTCTCTCCCGGGAGGTTCCTTCCAGCGTGGATTCCTTGATTGAACTCGCTATTCGCATTGAGCGACGGGTTGATCTTCGTCACCGAGCTCGTGGAAAGGAGCTCGCGTTCTCCGTTGCCCCCCTCTCCGCATCACTACCATCTTCCTCTGCCGGCTCGGGTGCTGAGCCTATGCAGCTGGGAGGTATCCGCATCTCGACTAAGGAGAGGGAACGGAGAATCACCAACCGCCTCTGTCTCTATTGCGGTTCTGCTGGTCATTTTGTCACTTCATGTCCAGTAAAAGCCAGAGCTCATCAGTAAGCGGAGGGCTACTGGTGAGCGCTACTACTCCTGTCTCTCCTTCAAGATCCTGCACTACCTTGTCGGTCCATCTACGCTGGACCGGTTCGTCAGCTTCCTGCAGTGCCTTAATAGACTCTGGGGCGGAGGGCTGTTTTATGGACGAGACCTGGGCTCGGGAACATGACATTCCTCTCAGACAGTTAAGGGAGTCCACGGCCTTGTTCGCCCTGGATGGTAGTCCTCTCCCCAGGATTCAGCGTGAGACGCTACCTTTAACCCTCACTGTTTCTGGTAATCATAGCGAAACCATTTCTTTTTTAATTTTTCGTTCACCTTTTACACCTGTTGTTTTGGGCCATCCCTGGCTAGTTTGTCATAATCCTTCCATTAATTGGTCTAGTAATTCTATCCTCTCCTGGAACGTCTCTTGTCATGTGAAATGTTTAATGTCTGCTATCCCTCCTGTTTCCTCTGTCTCTTCTTCACAGGAGGAGCCTGGTGATTTGACAGGGGTGCCGGAGGAATATCACGATCTGCGCACGGTGTTCAGTCGGTCCAGGGCCACCTCTCTTCCTCCACACCGGTCGTATGATTGTAGTATTGATCTCCTTCCGGGAACCACTCCCCCCCGGGGTAGACTATACTCTCTGTCGGCTCCCGAACGTAAGGCTCTCGAAGATTATTTGTCTGTAGCTCTTGCCGCCGGTACCATAGTCCCCTCCTCCTCTCCCGCCGGAGCGGGGTTTTTTTTTTTAAGAAGAAGGACGGGTCCCTGCGCCCCTGCATAGATTATCGAGGGCTGAATGACATAACAGTGAAGAATCGTTATCCGCTTCCTCTTATGTCTTCAGCCTTCGAGATCCTGCAGGGAGCCAGGTTTTTCACTAAGTTGGACCTTCGTAACGCTTACCATCTCGTGCGCATCAGGGAGGGGGACGAGTGGAAGACGGCGTTTAACACTCCGTTGAATACCGGGTTCTTCCTTTCGGCCTCGCTAACGCTCCAGCTGTCTTTCAGGCATTAGTCAATGATGTCCTGAGAGACATGCTGAACATCTTTGTTTTCGTTTACCTTGACGATATCCTGATTTTTTCACCGTCACTCCAGATTCATGTTCAGCACGTTCGACGTGTCCTCCAGCGCCTTTTAGAGAATTGTCTTTTTGTGAAGGCTGAGAAGTGCTCTTTTCATGCCTCCTCCGTCACATTTCTCGGTTCTGTTATTTCCGCTGAAGGCATTAAGATGGATCCCGCTAAGGTCCAAGCTGTCATTGATTGGCCCGTCCCTAAGTCACGCGTCGAGCTGCAGCGCTTTCTCGGCTTCGCGAACTTCTATCGTCGTTTCATCCGTAATTTCGGTCAGGTGGCAGCTCCTCTCACAGCCCTTACTTCTGTCAAGACGTGCTTTAAGTGGTCCGTTTCCGCCCAGGGAGCTTTTGATCTCCTCAAGAATCGTTTTACATCCGCACCTATCCTTGTTACACCTGACGTCACTAGACAGTTCGTTGTCGAGGTTGACGCGTCAGAGGTGGGCGTGGGAGCCATTCTTTCTCAGCGCTCCCTCTCTGACGACAAGGTCCACCCTTGCGCGTATTTTTCTCATCGCCTGTCGCCGTCGGAACGTAACTATGATGTGGGAAACCGCGAACTGCTCGCCATCCGCTTAGCCCTAGGCGAATGGCGACAGTGGTTGGAGGGGGCGACCGTTCCTTTTGTCGTTTGGACTGACCATAGGAACCTTGAGTACATCCGTTCTGCCAAACGACTTAATGCGCGTCAGGCGCGCTGGGCGCTGTTTTTTGCTCGTTTCGAGTTCGTGATTTCTTGTCGTCCGGGCTCTAAGAACACCAAGCCTGATGCTTTATCTCGTCTCTTCAGTTCTTCAGTAGCCTCCACTGACCCCGAGGGGATTCTCCCTGAGGGGCGTGTTGTCGGGTTGACTGTCTGGGGAATTGAGAGGCAGGTAAAGCAAGCAGTCACTCAAACTCCGTCGCCGCGCGCTTGTCCTAGGAACCTTCTTTTCGTTCCCGTTCCTACTCGTCTGGCCGTTCTTCAGTGGGCTCACTCTGCCAAGTTAGCCGGCCATCCTGGCGTTCGGGGTACGCTTGCTTCCATTCGCCAGCGTTTTTGGTGGCCCACCCGGGAGCATGACACGCGTCGCTTCGTGGCTGCTTGTTCGGTCTGCGCGCAGACTAAGTCCGGTAACTCCCCTCCTGCCGGCCGTCTCAGGCCGCTTCCCATTCCCTCTCGACCGTGGTCTCACATCGCCTTAGATTTTGTCACCGGACTGCCTTCGTCAGCGGGGAAGACTGTTATTCTTACGGTTGTCGACAGGTTCTCTAAGGCGGCTCATTTTATTCCCCTTGCTAAGCTTCCTTCTGCTAAAGAGACGGCACAAATCATCATCGAGAATGTTTTCAGAATTCATGGCCTTCCGTCAGACGTCGTTTCGGACAGAGGTCCGCAATTCACGTCTCAATTTTGGAGGGAGTTTTGCCGTTTGATTGGGGCTTCCGTCAGTCTCTCTTCCGGCTTTCACCCCCAGTCTAACGGTCAAGCAGAACGGGCCAATCAGACTATTGGTCGCATCTTACGCAGTCTTTCTTTTCGCAACCCTGCGTCTTGGTCAGAACAGCTCCCCTGGGCAGAATACGCCCACAACTCGCTTCCTTCGTCTGCGACCGGGCTATCTCCTTTTCAGAGTAGCCTCGGGTACCAGCTTCCGCTGTTCTCATCTCAGTTCGCCGAGTCCAGCGTCCCCTCCGCTCAGGCTTTTGTCCAACGTTGCGAGCGCACCTGGAGGAGGGTCAGGTCTGCACTTTGCCGTTATAGGGCGCAGACTGTGAGGGCTGCTAATAAGCGTAGAACTAAGAGTCCTAGATATTGTCGCGGTCAGAGAGTTTGGCTCTCCACTCAGAACCTTCCCCTTAAGACCGCTTCTCGCAAGTTGACCCCGCGGTTCATTGGTCCGTTCCGTATTGCTCAGATCATTAATCCTGTCGCAGTTCGACTTCTTCTTCCGCGATATCTTCGTCGCGTCCACCCGGTCTTCCATGTCTCCTGTGTCAAGCCCGTTCTTCGCGCCCCCGCTCGTCTTCCCCCCCCCCCCCCCATCCTTGTCGAGGGCGCACCCATCTACAGGGTCCGTAGGATTTTGGACATGCGTCCTCGGGGCCGTGGTCATCAGTACCTAGTAGATTGGGAGGGGTACGGTCCTGAGGAGAGGAGTTGGGTTCCCTCTCGGGACGTGCTGGACCGTGCGCTGATCGATGATTTCCTCCGTTGCCGCCAGGTTTCCTCCTCGAGTGCGCCAGGAGGCGCTCGGTGAGTGGGGGGGTACTGTCATGTATTGTCATGTTGTGTCTTGTTTCTGTCCTTTCCCTTCACCCTGTCTCCCTCTGCTGGTCGTTATTAGGTTACCTTTTCTCCCCCTCTTTCCCCCAGCTGTTCCTTGTCTCCTCCTAACTACCTCGTCACCCCTTTTCCCACCTGTTCCCTTTTTCCCTCTGATTAGTCCTCTATATCTCTCTCTGTTTTTGTTTCTGTCTTTGTCGGATTCTTGTTTGTGTTATTCATGCCTGAACCAGACTATCGTCATGTTTGCTGCAACCTTGTCCTGTCCTGTCGGAATCTGCCGGTCCATCTGAGCCTACGTTTGTTTTGTTATTAAAGAAGCTCTGTTTACGTTAATTCGCTTTTGGGTCCTCATTCACGCACCGTAACAGAACTAGTGTGAATGTGAAATTGTTATTATTTGACACAAGACACACCCTTAAACCTACTCACCTAGATATTAATAGAACATGAGATCCTAGTTATTCAACATTTCTCAATCTCTCCTGTATGGGGTGAAACCAGAGGCAGACACCTTGAAAATGTGTCTGATAAGTGCAGACAGGCTGAGGGCTCATGTCTTTTCTAGGAAACTCACCACCGTTTTCAGAGAGAGGGTGAAAAGTGTAGTCTATCAAAACAGAGTCAAACCAACACCCCGTGAATTATACCCTGAACACTCACCACTCCGCTGCCTGCGACACAGAATTGATTGCTTCCCAGGAATTATAAATAGCTATATAACCCATGGCAGCGATCACAGCTTAATACACCTCTCCTCTGCTCTGTCTCCAGTCTAAATATACAGTGTCAATCCATATCCACTTTGCCTACATACAATCCTGTGCTTCCCCATCCTTTAAATCTATGTGGGTGGGGAAACAGCCCGGGCATTGACTTCCATTAAGTCCTATTAGCCCAACAGCAGCAGACACTCTGCCAAAGCTTAGGACCATTTTGGGAACATTGGGATATATTACCCACAGTATTTCAGCTCTGGTCTTTGTTTTGTGCGTGCCTGCTTGTCGAACAAGACAGCTTTTTAGTTCTAAGTGAGGGGAATGCACCACAGAACACAGACCCCTTTCTGACATTATTTCCTCCAATATCCTGTCTCTATCTCCACTGTTTCCTATCTTAATCTCTGCCGGGTCTTGCTTTGTTAAGTCACATGACTTCACTGGGGCAGAAAACAAAACAGGCATCTTCGGTCAGAAACCAAACAAAAGAGGAAAATTGAGAGATGAGAGTACTATGATGTGAGATAAGGTTGGATTAGCAAGGGACAGACGGAGGGGCTGAAAGCCATCTCTGAAATCACTCGAGTGTTTTGGGAAAGATGAGTCAGATGTGTCTCTGTACGTCTGTAATGGCTACTAGAAACTACACTCGTTCTCTCTACCTAGGAGCTACTGGAGTCATTGTCAGGTCAAAGGACATCATTATATCATGGTATGCCCTGCCAGTAGCTTCTGAAACCAAACTAAAGTACACTGCCAAATCTGGAGGAGTAAAGATATTGCCATTTTATTTATTTATTTCACCTTTATTTAACCAGGTCATCATGCCATATACAGTATAGCTGCTGGCTGAGAGTTGTAGATGCTGCTACTGGACCCTCAAGGTGACCTTGGCCTGTAAAGGAAATATTTAGCTTAGTTTGTATGCTTACCTTCATGCTAGCAAAGATAACATTTGTACATCTTTACGGTGAAACACAGATTTGTCCGAAGGTTATAGTTTATGGAGAAAAATCTATATATTTCTCAGGTGTAAATGGATCGATTTGCAGGATTATAATTTCTGATCATGAGTATCTCACTAGGACCGGAGGCAGCCTGTCTGCCTTGTCTGGGTTGACTGACAGACTCACCTCTGATTTTAGGAGAAGCCAATACAGAAGGTCAGGAAATTCAACACAGACCAGAAATCGGACCTCAAAAGAGTATGGGGGAGGGGGGAAAACGTTTCACCTCCAACTCGTTGTCCCGAAAGAGACCTCTGGGCCCTGGCAACGGCTCATTTGAAATGCATAAAAATCAATCATGTTCCAAGTACCGGGAGGGGCTGGGGGGGTCCAAGGGCCATTAAGGAGGGGAGCCTGCTGCTCACCTGATCTGAGGCGCGTCTGCGTCAGTGCCTGACACATTCTTCCACCGGAGCACACCGACTAAATAAACAACGTCAGTCCTCAGCACCCATCCATCTCCACGCAGCATCCTGGAGAGCCCCGCCAGTAGATAAAGAGCTAATCAAACCCTCCACCGTGTAGTTCAACTGGAACATGCTGTCAATCAGGCCAGTACAATAGTCGGAAGCAAACAGCCACCACTCCCAGAACTCTACACACAGAACATTTACAAGGAATGCACTCCAGGTCTTCAACGACAACAACCACACACTGTACGCATCCTTCCATATGCTGCCTGCCGTCCAGCCGAAGACTAAAGGTGCCACACGCACAGAAGAACGGTTTTAAGAAATGCTTCATCCTCTCTGCAGTGACAATCCTTAATAAGACTGATGAATTGACATGGAAATGCTCAATGTGGGTAATGACTATGTTTTAATGTCTGTTCTTTTGTCTGTTTGTAAGACAGAGCGCCAAAGACCATTTCCCACTCTGTGCAAACTTAATGGACAAAAACGTTTTCTAATCTAACTATAGCTTCCTCATAAGCACTCTTCTATTCCCCCACCACCTCCCATTCCACTCCTCCCTTTTGGCAGGGCCCCTTTTTGCCAGTGACTGGACCAATGATTTCGATCAGGCTCCCAAGACACTGCCAATGTGATGCTTAAAGACACGTCGGTATTTTATTCTTAATTACAAGAATGAATGATGTAAAATGATCAGGATCGGTTGACGGTGATACTTAATGCTACACAGATTTCTACAGATGCTCTTTAATTACTAGCATAAGACGTTATTTGATGCTGCATAACACATGTCAACCTTGGCAGCCTTTACGTGTATCATCACAATAAATCAAAGGAAGACAATCTACTGAGGGGGTAAGAAATGTAGTCGTCAACATGATCAAACTTAATAACTGCAACTGTGCTCCACACCATCTCCATGACCTATCCTTTAAGCAGGTGAGAAAAAGACACTGACTTGCTTTAAATAGAGTGTGTAAGATAAAATTGTGAGACAGTATATATATATATATATATATATATATATATATATATATATATATATATATATATATATATATATATATATATATATTTTAATGCAGGCCTGTTGTTTCTTAATCAGTTGCTATGTCCATTTGTAGACTTAAAAATGTATGATATACAGCTGAAGTTGGAAGTTTACATACACCTTAGCCAAATAAATGTAAACTCAGTTTTTCACAATTCCTGACATTTCATCTTAGCAAAAATTCCCTGTCTTAGGTCAGTTAGGATCACCACTTTATTTTAAGAATGTGAAATGTCAGAATAATAGTAGAGATAATGATTTGTTTCAGCTTTTATTTCTTTCATCACATTCCCAGTGAGTCAGAAGTTTACATACACTCAATTAGTATTTGGTAACATTGCCTTTAAATTGTTTTACTTGGGTAAAACATTTAGGGTAGCCTTCCACAAGCTTCCCACAATAAGTTGGGTGAATTTTGGCCCATTCCTCTTGACAGAGCTGGTGTAACTGAGTCAGGTTTGTAGGCCTCCTTGCTCGCACACACTTTTTCAAATTTTCTATGGGATTGAGATCAGGGACTCAGGCCACTCCAATATTTTGACTTTGTTGTCTTCAAGCCATTTTGCCACAAATTTGGAAGATCCATTTGCGACCAAGCTTTAACTGACTGATGTCTTGAGATGTTGTTTCAATATACAGTGCCTTGCGAAAGTATTCGGCCCCCTTGAACTTTGCGACCTTTTGCCACATTTCAGGCTTCAAACATAAAGATATAAAACTGTATTTTTTTGTGAAGAATCAACAACAAGTGGGACACAATCATGAAGTGGAACGACATTTATTGGATATTTCAAACTTTTTTAACAAGTCAAAAACTGAAAAATTGGGCGTGCAAAATTATTCAGCCCCTTTACTTTCAGTGCAGCAAACTCTCTCCAGAAGTTCAGTGAGGATCTCTGAATGATCCAATGTTGACCTAAATGACTAATGATGATAAATACAATCCACCTGTGTGTAATCAAGTCTCCGTATAAATGCACCTGCACTGTGATAGTCTCAGAGGTCCGTTAAAAGCGCAGAGAGCATAATGAAGAACAAGGAACACACCAGGCAGGTCTGAGATACTGTTGTGAAGAAGTTTAAAGCTGTATTTGGATACAAAAATATTTCCCAAGCTTTAAACATCCCAAGGAGCACTGTGCAAGCGATAATATTGAAATGGAAGGGGTATCAGACCACTGCAAATCTACCAAGACCTGGCCGTCCCTCTAAACTTTCAGCTCATACAAGGAGAAGACTGATCAGAGATGCAGCCAAGAGGCCCATGATCACTCTGGATGAACTGCAGAGATCTACAGCTAAGGTGGGAGACTCTGTCCATAGGACAACAATCAGTCGTATATTGCACAAATCTGGCCTTTATGAAAGAGTGGCAAGAAGAAAGCCATTTCTTAAAGATATCCATAAAAAGTGTTGGTTAAAGTTTGCCACAAGCCACCTGGGAGACACACCAAACATGTGGAAGAAGGTGCTCTGGTCAGATGAAACCAAAATTGAACTTTTTGGCAACAATGCAAGGGCGTAAAAGCAACACAGCTCATCACCTTGAACACACCATCCCCACTGTCAAACATGGTGGTGGCAGCATCATGGTTTGGGCCTGCTTTTCTTCAGCAGGGACAGGGAAGATGGTTAAAATTGATGGGAAGATGGATGGAGCCAAATACAGGACCATTCTGGAAGAAAACCTGATGGAGTCTGCAAAAGACCTGAGACTGGGACAGAGATTTGTCTTCCAACAAGACAATGATCCAAAACATAAAGCAAAATCTACAATGGAATGGTTCAAAAATAAACATATCCAGGTGTTAGAATGGCCAAGTCAAAGTCCAGACCTGAATCCAATCGAGAATCTGTGGAAAGAACTGAAAACTGCTGTTCACAAATGCTCTCCATCCAACCTCACTGAGCTCGAGCTGTTTTGCAAGGAGGAATGGGAAAATTTTTCAGTCTCTCGATGTGCAAAACTGATAGAGACATACCCCAAGCGACTTATAGCTGTAATCACAGCAAAAGGTGGCGCTACAAAGTATTAACTTAAGGCGGCTGAATAATTTTGCACGCCCAATTTTTCAGTCTTTGATTTGTTAAAAAAAGTTTGAAATAGAAATAAATGTCGTTCCACTTCATGATTGTGTCCCACTTGTTGTTGATTCTTCCCAAAAAAATACAGTTTTATATCTTTATGTTTGAAGCCTGAAATGTGGCAAAAGGTCGCAAAGTTCAAGGGGGCCGAATACTTTCGCAAGGCACTGTATCCATATAATTTCCCCTCCTCATGATGCCATCAACTTTGTGAAGTGCACCAGGCCCTCCTGCAGTAAAGCACCCCATAACATGATGCTGCCACCCCCGTGCTTCACGGATGGGATGGTGTTCTTCGGCTTGCAAGCCTCCTGTCACGAATCCCGCTGAAGATGGTGCCTCTTCCTGTTCGGGCGGCGCTCAGCGGTCGTCGTCGCCGGCCTACTCGCTGCCTACTCGCCGGCCTACTCGCCCGTGTGTGTGGCGTTGACTGACACTGTTGTTTTGGACTGGGTCTTATTGCGCCCGTGTGTGTGGCGTTGACCGACACTGTTGTTTTGGGAATAAACATTCCACATATCAACTACCCTGCTCTCTGCGCCTGACTCCTCCACCCACTACTTATAGAAGTACATGACACATCCCCCATGACACTCAAATGATGTCAATTAGCCCATCAGAAGCTTCTAAAGCCATGACATAATTTTCGGGAATTTTCCAAGCTGTTTAAAGGCACAGTCAACTTAGAGTATTTAAACTTCTGACCTACTGGAATTGTGATACAGTGAATTATAAGTGAAATAATCTGTCCGTAAACAATTGTTGGAAAAATTACTTGTGTTATGCACAAAGTAGATGTCCTAACTGACTTGCCAAAACTTTAGTTTGTTAACAAGAAATGTGTGGAGTGGTTGAAAAACTCATTTTAATGACTCCAACCTAAGTGTAAACTTCCCACTTCAACTGTATACCCATTGATTCTTGAACAACTTAGAAATGTTAGTACAACACTAGTAGAATTCCATTATCGTAGATGGATGAATGATGTTTGTGCCCGGAATTCAAATTGACGAGGCTAATGGTCCCGAATGCCATTAAACTGCTCTGATTTCATATTAAATGCTCAATGCACCCTTAATACCTGTAAAGCCAGATAGCTACCCTTAGCAGCTACCGCAGACACTAAGGGAGGAACTAATTTTGCAGCACATTATTAGGAAGATAGGGGTCTGTTTGAATCTTTGCACGACCGTAGACGTGGTCAGTGTGTTGCCTGTTCTATTTGTAAGAAATGTCTTAGAAAACATTGACTCTGTTAAACAAAAACAGTAAAGTCCTTGATGTCTTCTTCTTTTGAACACTTTTCCCCCCAAGACTTTATAGTGTCAGCAGATGGGCTTGTTATGCAAATGTGTATTTGTGCACCATAATTCATTATAGGGAACAGAGAGTGATTCGCTGGACGGTCCCTCTCTTTGCTCTCCTTTTAAGGAGTTCTGATTTGGAGGTTTAATTATCTTCAAAAGGAGGGGCTTGGTTTTATTAAAACTCACAAATGATCCTTCGGCAGCAAGAACAAGAGGTGTTAATCTACATTGAGGGTTTACCCTTTCCACAGGCTTATCTAACTCAAAGGTGCACTCGATACTAATATGCTTGACATGGGTACACACACACACACACACACACACACACACACACACACACACACACACACACACACACACACACGCACACACACACACACACACACACACACACACACACACACACACACACACACACACACATACATAAGTACACATGCACACACATGCTTGACTAAATTGTCATAGGCCAAGCTAACTTTTCACCTATCTAGTTGGTGGTATTTTTGAGATGTATGGTGGCATACTGTATTGGACAGACTTGAGCATGTCTATTTTTGTGACAGTCCTTTACCCATGACACTGTAAGCCTGTAAATATACACACCCTGCTCTCCCTCCTCTCCTTGCTGCCATGCTGTCCCCTAAAGTCAGGGAGGAAATGAGAGGAAGAGGAGCACCCTGCTCTGGGGGGACATGCTGTACTTCAAACTGACATGGCTCTCACATTTACCCAGCCCCTCTCTCACATGGACATTGTGACATTTCTATCATAATATTCTGGGTAAGAGTATCCTACATCTTTGGAATATTGGAATATTTGGTCAACTGCCTTTGTGCAGCATTGATTCTCCTCTGAAGTCCCCAATGACGTGGCATTACTCACAGTATGTATACCACATTAAGGTTATTTGTCAGCGTAATGATGTGCGTAAAGTGTGTTTCTATGCTCCAGTGTTTATTCATTTCTAGGTCACAACATGATCTGACTACCGTGAATGAGACAGATGATTTTCTCCGTTGTTGCTACTGTGATCAAAAGGATGCAACAGGACAGAAGGCATCCTGATGAGCTCCCAGTCTCCGCAAATCAACCACTTGATTTAAAAAGGAACGTCAGACTTTGAATTGGGCGGGGAAACAGCCATTCAAAGCCAAATCCCATTAAGTCAAGTGAAATCCCAAAGCGCAATTTGCTTTGAACAGTGGACATTAAAAAAGATCTGCAGATCTAAAAAAAACCCTAGTGTGTGGATTCGTCCCCACAGACTCAACTGTAGAATGAGAGAGGGCCATTATCAACTGAGAGGTTTTAAGATTTTCACTGCAAAACAGTTTACGGCTTCTCCACTTCGTGTCACCAACACTGAAGGCAGATAGTCAGAGATACGAGGCCTGATGTATCTTTTGACGTTTGTCTAGATGGACCTGTCAGTTCTGTGGCAGTTGAGTTGAATGCTGCCATTGGCAAGGACAATGGAAGCACAGACAATGGCGGCTAAACAGACAGATACATCTTTTGGTCCCAAAGGGAATGACAAAACGAGTGATTTGATCAACGCAAATGACCCACAAAGAGATATCCTTCTTTGAAATAAACTTTGGATCTCAGCCAATGTTCCCCTGGTTGAAAGTTTCCTTTTCCTTTGATCTGATCAGACTGAGGGGGAGGGGCAGATAAACAGCCCAGTGTCTTTGTAGAACAGGTGTCTGGGCTGTTTGATGTGGGTCAGATGGACCAGCCAGGTGCCAGAAATACACCCAGCTGTCTTGAATAAAACATCTGACACATTGACTTCCTGACTGATGGCGGGATACTGTGTTTTCTGTCAGCCAAACCTCCCACGGACAAACATAATAATATGGTATTTCATACCTGTCAATGATGATGCTAGTCAGACATGTCAAAGGCACGTATCTCACAGTCACACATGCACATAAATAGGTTTGTGACTGTGTGGGGGCTGAGGTGAGAGGGAGAACAGATGATGCACTGGAGAAGTGATGCAGTTGGCCCTGTTCTGTAAACGTCAGCCCCATCATTAAGTCCACACAACTTGGTGTCACCTCCCCCCTGGTGACGGAGGTGTTCCGCCCTGTGGAGGACATGCCTTTCAGCCAGGCAGAGAGGGAGGAAGAGGTGCTGGTGTGGTGTGAAACATGAGACCCTGATAGGGCTGGTGTCCAGGCTAGCTGAGCAGAACAGGGACTGGGTCCAGGGTTCCACATGGAGTGTGGGGAAACATTGGGAGAGCACCCTGGAACTAGAGGTGTTATCTGGCTGGCATGAAAGGCCTGCTACACACTCCGATTCAACCATCACCCCTTTACTAGCTAACACACCTTACCAATCATTCCTCCTGTTGTGTCTTTACTATCATTAAACTGAAGACTTTGTTTTTATCAAAGATTCTCTGTAATTAGTTACTCGATTAAACTGAATAATCATGTCACTGTAATTAACTAGGAAGTTGGGGCACCAAGGAAAGTATTCAGATTACAAAGTTATAATTTCCCAATATAACCTTTCAGATATTTTCATATTCGATCAATAGTCTTCTGATTAATGATTTATTTATTTTACCTCACGTTAGTCTCATTCCAAACGTTGTAAATTGTTGGTTATCTGCACGAACCCAGTCTTCACTATGAGTCATCCATACATCAATTGTCTTAAATCATGTATTTATTACAAACTAAGTAATTCACAGAAATGCATAAACAAACAGTAAATATGGTTACATGAAATGATAGAATGTGCCCTAGTGGGCTGAACCGGCATGCCGGATCGTTAGACAAAAGGGGAGTGGAGGTCGACTAAGAAGTCACTAAAGAGTTAATAATTATAACAATTGAAATGCTAATCCTTACAGATGAACGCTCACTCATTTGGGAACAATTGCAATCAATATATATATTTACGCTAAGTGTATCGTCTTGATCGCTGGTGAAAAGTCTCTTTTGTGGAATTGTCCGTCTCTCTCCTTCTCTCTCTCTGTCTTGGTTAGAGGGGATAGTTCAAAGTGACATTCGTTATAGGATGGATGTTTCGGTGGTTGTCGTTCTTCGCATTCAATGATGCCGAATTCCTAGCTGCAGACTAGTAATCAATATCAAAGACTTGTTCTTATTCTGTCGGTATCGATAGTCTAAGAGTTTAACCACAAGGCATGGTTAAAAAGATTCAGCAATGGTCTACACCTTTAGCCATCTCGTAATTGAGGTAAGCTTGGTCTACAACCTTTGTCCCCTCCTAATGGAGAAAAACATGGTCTGGTGATAATTTCTCAAAGTTGGGTTTTATTCGGAAGGGCCGAAGAGGGCTGTCCCAGGATGTCTGACACTAACTGGGCTCAGGGGCGGTCCTCTGATTTAGTTCAAATCAAAAGGGAGTTGTATTTTTCTTCATTAAACAGTCCACAATCATATTACACAATTATACAAACAGTATCATACTCACTCATTCATCTAATACAACAATTTGATGTAAACCTCATATCTGAGGCTATTATATAAACAGCATTATGATAATGTGGCCACACTGTCTCTCTTGAGCTTCCCAAGTTGTGACAAACGGACCAGTTCGTAGCTGGATTCTTCACTGATCTTTTACACTTTCTCAGGAACATGAACTTTGTTCGTACCTCAGGTTCTGTGAGGTGGAAGGATTTCCTTTGTCTCCATGAAAAACGACTCTCTATAACTGTATGTCCATGAGGTCTTCTCAGGAATTTACGACCTCTGACCACAGCAGTCTGGTTGTAGAACGGGTGATGGCGGGTGATGGTGCTCGCTGTACTCAAAGAGGGCAACGTCATGACACTCCTCAACATCTAATGGTAACAAGTTACAGAGTAAATACATATGCAAGATGACCTTGTCTGGCCTTATATAGAGAGATAACAAGATGTCATGGGACTTCCCTGTTCTCTGTCTGTGAATAGAAGTCTAATGTAGTCATGTAGGAGGAAAAGAGGAGTTTTTGATCCCTATCCTGGCACAGCACCAAGACACTGCTTATTTAGCTGCACGTGAAAAATCAATGAGACTTTGGAGACACGTTGGCATCGATTCAGTGTTTAAACTACTAGTTCACTGGCTGTATCAGATTACCGGAGCCACTGCCCCCCTAAGCCCCAGTACAACTTGACATCACATTTTAAATAACATTACCTGACAAACTGGGCTGAAATTTGTAATTCAGAGGGATTTAAGGGAGCATTAGTGTGATTCACGAGACTCAGTTATTGAACAGATCCTCTGATGATCACTTTGGAGATTTCCAGAAGTTAGATGTCCAACGAAAATACAGTGGCTTGCGAAAGTATTCACCCCCCTTGGCATTTTCCCTATTTTGTTGCCGTACAACCTGGAATTAAAATACATTTTTGGGGGGTTTGTATCATTTGATTTACACAACATGCCTATCACTTTGAAGATGCAAAATATTTTTTATTGGGAAACATACATAAGAAATAAGACAAAAAAACTTGAGCGTGCATAACTCCCCCCCCCCCCGCCCCAAAGTCAATACTTTGTAGAGCCACCTTTTGTAGCAATTACAGCTGCAAGTCTCTTGGTGTATGTCTCTATAAGCTTGGCACATCTAGCCACTGGGATTTTTGCTCATTCCTCAAGGCAAAACTGCTCCAACTCCTTCAAGTTGGATGGGTTCTGCTGGTGTACAACAATCTTTAAGTTATATCACAGATTCTCAATTGGATTGAGGTCTGTGCTTTGACTAGGCCATTTCAAAACATTTACATGTTTCCCCTTAAACCACTCAAGTGTTGCTTTAGCAGTATGCTTAGGGTCATTGTCCTGTTGGAAGGTGAACCTCTGTCCCAGTCTCAAATCTCAGGAAGACTGAAACAGGTTTCCCTCAAGAATTTTCCTGTATTTAGCGCCATCCATCATTCCTTCAATTCTGACCAGTTTCCCAGTACCTGCCAATTAAAAACATCCCCACAACATAATGCTGCCACCCCCATGCTTCACTGTGGAGATGGTTCTCGGGGTGATGAGAGGGGTTGGGTTTGCGCCAGACATAGCGTTTTCCTTGATGGACAAAAAGCTGAAGTTTATTCTCATCTGACCAGAGTTCCTTCTTCCATATGTTTGGGGAGTCTCCCACATGCTTTTGGCGAACACCAAATGTGGGTGCTTATTTTTTTCTTTAAACAATGGCTTTTTTTCTGGCCACTCTTCCGTAAAGCCCAGCTCTGTGGAGTGTACGGCTTAAAGTGGTCCTATGGACAGATACTCCAATCTCCGCTGTCGAGCTTTGCAGACCCTTCAGGTATATCTTTGGTCTCTCTGTTGCCTCTCTGATTAATGCCCTCCTTGCCTGGTCCGTGAGTTTTGGTGGGCGGCCCTCTCTTGGCAGGTTTGTTGTTGTGCCGTACTCTTTCCATTTTTTAATAATGGATTTAATTGTGCTCCGTGGGATGTTCAAAGTTTCTGATATTTTTTTAGAACCTAACCCTGATCTGTACTTCTCCACAACTTTGTCCCTGACCTGTTTGGCCAGCTCCTTGGTCTTCATGGTGCCGCTTGCTTGGTGGTGCTCCTTGCTTAGTGGTGTTGCAAACACTGTGGCCTTTCAGAACAGGTGTATATTTACTGAGATCATGTGACAGAGCATGTGACACTTAAATAAAGTCCACCTGTGTGCAATCTAACTAATCATGTGACTTCTGAAGGTAATTGGTTGCACCAAATCTTATTTAGGGGCTTCATAGCAAAGGGGATGAATACATATGCACGCACACCTTTACATTTTAAATTGTTTTTCATTTTTTTAAACAAGTAATTTTTTCATTTCATTTCACCAATTTGGACTATTTTCTTTATGACCACTACATGAAATCCAAATGAAAGTCAATTTAAATTACACGTTGTAACGCAACAAATAGGACAAATGCCAAGGGGGATGAATAGTTTTGGAAGGCACTGAACATCCGGGTCTGATTCAGAACAAGTCTGCTTCCTTTGATAGAAGCCAAACAAAGCTATTGGTCAAGGCAAAGGTAAAATCGTTGCGTTCTGCAAATGGCGCCCTGGGGCCAAAGGACTCAGTGCATCTGGAACACAAACAATTTGTCAAATCAACTTCAAAGTATGTTTGCTTAAGCAGACCAACACCAGGCGCTGGGCGGAAACAATACTTTTGCATCCAGGGGCAACTATAAGGGACAGTAAATGAATGGAGATAACCAAGACAGGACAATGTATGACCACGCACACACATATTCATTTTGTGAATGTCCCGCAAGCTTAATGAATGGTAAATGTTGCCTATGGCTTTGTGTCTAGTGAAGAGCTGCATATATGGAGAGTGTGAAAAATATATATTGAGCGAAAGAGATGGAGATAAGGAGGAGTGCGACAGAGAGAGTGGGGGGAGAAATAGAGGCAAACAAGGAAGTGATAGCAAGTGGAGGAATAGTAGACAGAGTCACTCAGTGTACTGTGATCTGTGGCATGAGATGGAGTTGGCTGTTGAGTGTGTTTACTGTTCCGACAGAGACAACATAATTTTCTGTCACGCTGCGCAGACAGGGGTCAATCAAGAGCCACCACTTTGCAACAGTGGATGACAGGAGAGAAGGGGATTTTTCTGTCCAATTCCGGGAACAAAGCAAACCACTTTGCTAACCTCCATTGCCAATACCACACACATCACGACAATAAGCTCTGATATTAGTATGTCCAAATACAGTTTAACAACACTGATACACTTTTTTTATTATGCTTCCTTCCTGTCTGACCAGTCAATGGTGAATTATCCCCTCCCCCCATACAAAAAAGATGTTGACTCCATGACATTGCACCGAGACAAGAGCAAACACCAGGTTACTAAGGCCAAACTAAGGCCAAACCCTCATGAAAAAGTACTATTGAATTCCTGAACAAAACCTATTCGTGCAGGAGTGACTATGTAGAGACCTGTAGGGATTGTGTAGTGAAGAAATAGCTTATGCACAACTCAAGATACACAAGTAGAGTTTTGTAGGGTTCAGTAGGAAAACAGTAGTTTCCAGTAGTAATCAGGTAGAGATTTGTGCTACTTGAAGTTGGTAGCAAATAAGTCGTCACAACACTGAAGTCAGACTACACCGGCTTTTTGTGACCACCAAAGAAGACAAAGCAGGAAGTAGTTAGCTACTGTTAGCTACTGTTTTTGACAATTCCGAATGTAATGATCTTCCATCCTTTGTCATCCTGTCTTTCATAGCCCTTATTCTGGCACCATCTATAAGTTTTAACTTTCCTTTATGTTTTATGAATATTTTCATGTCGTTGTTTAGCTGTTTAAATAACTTTTTTACCACATTAAAAAGATTGCTATCCATGTTTAGCTTAGCTGTTTGCTAGCCACATTGAAATGTAGCTATGTAGGCTCTGTTTTATTCACGCTAGCTAATAAGTACTGCATGTGTGTTTGAATGGAAATGTGCACTATGTTCATATTGGTATGCATACACATTCCACTTACCTCTTTTGACCTGCCAGCCAAGGAGGCCCTCGACATAAGAAGACTGGAGGCCATTGTTAGTAAGAGTAACATTGTTTATCAAATGTTTTTCTGTGTTGCCTTATTGGACCTCTGTTAGCAGATGATTGATAATGGCTTATAATTGGTTGTCTCTTGTGCTTGTCTTTATTTTCTAAAAGGTTACATGGTGGAGAAATATGGCTGCAACAAAAAAAGAGTATCTGAAGATAGTTAAGTCGATGCTGAATGAAGACACGGCTTCAAAGGGATAAAATAATGTGTTCGTATGTAATTTGATATGTAATTCATTTAATACATTTTAAAAATGCAGTTACGTTTGTAAAACGCTTATTATTTCTTGTTTGATGACTTAACTACAGCTAGAAACTTGAGGAAATAACATGTGTACTAGTCTAGAGGTGACACAATGGTGAAACAAGAAGATGTCAATTGTGATTTTAAATAGGTAAATGTGTCTGTTTTCAGTAGCAATTCAAAAGGGTTTGTAGGAAAATAAAAAGGATCAGGAGCTATTCAGAAGTGATCAGTATTGACAACTCTACACACACAAATGGCAGTAGTAACTCAATAGGGATTGAGTAGGCCTACAGCAGTATTTTGTAGGCACTACGTAGTAATTCCGTAGTGAACATGTGTTGTAGATTCCAGAAAGCTCAGTAGTTACACAGTAGTCATTAAGTGAGATGAATGTAGTGATTTGAATAGGAAATATGTAGTTACTACATAAGTTACCACTGGTTTACTAGACATCGCAATAGTAATCAAGTAGTAAAACCAGAAGGTTTTGTGTAGCTCTTGTGAAGTAGTGATCAGTAGTACTTTTTCATGAGGGTGTAGAAGCTTGGCAGAGGCATCGGCACAGATGTAAGGCCTTGGTGCCCCGCGTGAGTTATATGCAATTGCAGACGGCTGGTGCAATGGGGGGCTAATTCAGGGCCACTCAAATGCAGCATACGCACTCCACTCTTCCCTCTTTCTCCCGAAATAGCTCCTGCCTCACACAATATTTGAGCTCAGTTCCAATCTCCTTTATCCATGTTCCAATAATGACATAATTGTATATTTACATATGAACAGATTCATATGACATCACGTCATAAGAGTCAGTCTGCTGGTGGCCACTGATTCATCAAAAGGGGCCATCACATTTCAGGTTGCAGCAGTATCTAGCGGCAGTGACGCAGCACTGCAGCCATCTCTCCATCATCTGAATAGGCAAATGAACTACTCTGCTTGAGTTATCATAAAGAGTGAACGACTCCAGCCTCTATGGGTTGGAATACTAATGTGCAAATGAACCTCACGTCTTTAAGAGCCTCTAATCCACTACAGTCATTCACATACACCTTCTAGCAATGAACCCATGTGTGTTAATGGCCTGGATGCCTTTATGAATTCACAAAGCTGGAGTGACTGGTGCAGAACCACTGACTTTCTTGGTTTATCCACATGCTGTACAGGTCTGTGAATGCTGCACAGATAAGGCTGGGTTTAGTCACCATCTGGAGGGTCATGAGTGTCTGTGCTAGGTTGTACCCAACGGCCCCCAGGGGATTCTTAGCAGGGTTGGGCAGCCGCGCGGGGAGGCTGGGTTGCTAGGTTGTTGATTGAAGAGTCTTGGAATATGTGAGTGGGGCCCCTGAGGCCCAGATGGACTAAGCACGGTGGGGGAGAGCTCTGACATTGAGGCCGTCCTTGCCTCCTTCCGGCCACTAAATAGAAACCGTTTTAAAAACCCTCTATGTAGCCAGGACCCGTGGTGTTTAGTGGCTACTGCTGGCAGGCGGACAAGTTCCTGCTCTTTCATTTTCAAGAATATCTGGTATTTTTTTATTTGTCTGTTGTTCTTTTGTGAGTACATTGTGAGTAAATAAATATATTATAGTGTAGTAACCCTTTACAGTCATACCCGTATGTATACAAGTTGAAAATAGCATATTTGGGCACTAATAAGCACCTAAATAGGAGCATAATGTCAGAGCCATGGCTCTGCGATTCAGAGCTCTGTATGGGTTTTGACTGATAGACGTTCTGAAGTTGAACCACCCCTCCCGCTAATCGGGCTACTTTTGCACATTTTTTTGTTGACAGAGAGAGGGGAATGCTGTAAATTAAGAGGACTCAATGTATATATTTTTGAAAGATGAGACGTCGAGGATCATAATAAATACTGCATTATGACACGTACTGCTTTGATGTCATACAAGCAAGCCAAACACCCGTGAGTCCAAACGTGCCCTTCACATCTCCAAATCATAAAACTCATGTCATATTCAGATTCAACAACCATGGTCACTGTGTTTGATGTACAGTTACAAGATGACATGTCGTCATACACTGGGTTGTTCTGAACAGAATGAGCATATGTGTGCATGTGAAGAAAATGTGCCGCCGCACACGCACCTGAATGCGCACATGACTCCTCTCTATGGCACAAATATTACGTTCTGTTTCTCTGAATTGCCTGGTGAAAGCCTAACACTGTGAGATCCTATTTTATAACTTAGCTAGTCGTGTTGGCAATAGAACAAGCTTTCAAATCATGCCCACCTGACCCAGATTGCGATTTATAATGGACCTTTTTTTGTGTGATGACATGGATGCAGGGTTGTGTTCCAAACAAAACAACGACAAGTGTGCTTGCTGTAGTTCCTCAACAGCACAGCTAGGAGAGCTAAAAACATCTTATAGTTCAAGACTCTTCTTTGGGTCATAAAGTCCGTTGCAATTGCTTAGTTTGGAGAGGATTGTGGCCACTTGGAGACACCAGTTAGTCCTCTCACTCAAACCTTTGTCATCCTTTTGTCGTACAGTACGTTGCACCTACAACACATTTTCCAGGAATATTCGTATCATGTTACTGAATGTATCCAGAGTATTTTCAGATTTCCTTGTCAATAAATGCTGTGAAAAGTACAGTAAATGCAAAATGCACATAAAACAGTGTGATGTTTGGATTGACCTTTGATCTCCAAACGGTTTCCTTTCAATTGCTACCATGGTTATGCATGTGCTTTTCATACTTCTTCTGCAAGAAACATTTCAATTGAGCCATATCCATATAGGCCAATTCCCACGTGTGTAAAGGGGTAACACATAATGCTTATTCAATAAAACCTTTTTACATATTGTCAAACTTTCAGAATGTAAGGAAATCATGAATGACATTGATGCCATAACACTGATGCTGATAAGGAACATGTGAGGACCATTTCGACGTATGATTGACCACATTTACACTCCATGGAAGGAAGCAGATAAATCATTTGCTGAGCAATAATCTGTAACAATGCTGCATGTTCCACATGCATCTGGACTGGGGTGAAATACCTTGATTGTTTCCCACATTAGCATAATTGTCATTAATGCCAGCAGCCTCAAGAGTTTGTTTTACAATGCACAATGCATGCATAATCAACGTTTCTTAGTGACTGAGTATGTTTCTGAGATAAAAACATGAGGAAATCTTCCATTATCATATCTCTGCTATCATTCAGTTGAGTCCTATATCATTCTGCACCAATTTGCATATAATATGCAATTAAAATAAACCGCCGGGAAAAAAGATTGACGTGAATGGAATGGTTTGGCACGTTAGGTACTTGGTTCCCAGTAGCAAATGCGAAGAGTATAGACTTTCAACAGGGGAAGGAAATGGGGATTACGCATGTTCCATGCCCTAGAAGACAGCTGTTGCCCATCCATATAGTCAATCTTGTAGCAGTAATTTGCTGTTGGTTGTGCTAGGTGTTGCTAGGTGTTGGCCCCATGCTGGGGAGACATAGCAGGTGGACAAGGCCAGACGAGACCCAGCTGAGATCTATCTAAAAGCCTTCCCTCCTTCTGGCCTGGACACACACTTCCATTCTTCATCTCACTGCCCATTACAATCAATCAAACTGCAAGCCAGGGGGAAACTGCACACCCAATTTACGCCCACAACTGTTTGTTATTGATGGCTGCCTCACTTTTGTAGTGGAGGAACAATGACGGCAAACCCCCTGAGTGGGGTCCTCTGTGCGATGAGCAAACAGCTATTTGTTGAGATTGCTGTGGTGGTCTTGTAGGCAGCCGAGCGATGCTAGCAGAGCCTTGCTCTGGGTTTGATATGCCTTCATTTCAGAGGGGACATGGCCACAGAAAGTCTCTATACTGTAGGAGGGAGTTCTGTTTTTCCCCCAGATCTTATCTTCCTCCTCAAGAGTATTCATCTGGATGAAGAGTGAAGTCAAAATCAATGGCGAGAGCAGTGGCGAGAGTTAGAACCTGGGCTGGGAATCTATCACCGTGCATTTGGGAGGGGACAGCCATGTTCCATTAGAAATTCAAGGCCAATCTGTGCAGGGGATGGATGTCAAGGTAATGAGTTCATTTAGGATAAGGAACAGCAAATGTATGCTCTGAGATTTCTCCACCAGCAACAATATGGCCTCTCCAGCTACCGCCCACTGAAGAGAGGAGAAAATGGCCTCTATTAATGCTATAATATGGGATTTCATTCAATAGCTGCCAAATGTGATAAAAATGGCCAGATATGCAAATGTTCTACATTCTCTACATTTATTCAAGCTTTACATCGTATGCTTCAAGCTGTTTGCAATACAAAAGTCCCAAGGTTTAATGGAGAGGAATATTACCTGTTACTACACTCCAGACTTCAGACTAGACACAGAGCTAGCATTACAGTCTATCAAATTTAACCAGATGCCTAGCTATTATCCCCAATGGGGCGAGTTGCCCTCTTGGCGCTGTGGTACTAAGTGTTGTTTTCCGTCTGACTGGGTGGACATGTTTTGGGGAGGCCTCCTCTCTGTCTGGCTCCGGAGAAGCCTAGCTCTCTCTCTCTTCTGACGATGCGTCCCACTGGACACAGACGTCAATTCAACGTCTATTCCACGTTAGTTCCACGTCATTTCATTGAAATGTCGTGAAAACAACGTTGATTCAACTGGTGTGTGCCCAGTGGGATGCGCCGTTCCGTAAGCAAGCCTCCTCATTTGCCTCGTCCTTCAGAGGATCCCCAAATTCATCAGACTGTTCCATTGATGGAGGGAGGGGGGACCAAACAAACAAAATATGAAACTATGTTAGTTGTGCTATTTTCAGCTTATTTTTTTGCCATTCTGACCATGGCAGAGGCAGAGCTATGGGCTTATTTTGCTATGTTATTATTCTAGCAATTGACACAAGCTCTGCTCACGGGGCAATTTCATCTTTTAGCGGCAAGAGAGAAAAATTGAAGAGCCATGACTTGGGGTGTAATGTAAACGCAGCAGCCTGAAAGACAGTGGACTGGAAGAGGGAGGAGAGGCTCATTTTACAGATTAGGGAGATAACTAGATGGAGCACGTTGTGGCTTGTAACAGGGAACTGCTTGTGTTCATCTACAGTGCTCACAGGGGAGCAAGAGGGAGGGGTGAGGGAGGAAGAGGCGGCATGACAACCCACGGCAGGCGGGAGACTTGGTTGCCATGGCGACAAACAAGGATGTTTGTATCAGAGGCTAATCTCGGCAGGCGGCCACAAAAGGCACACACACCTTCCACCGGCAGTAATGGAGAATCACTGGAGCTCGACACTGGCTATTCATTCCAAAGAGAGGGGGGGGGGGGGGGGGGGGGGGCAGGTGGTGGAGAGGTATACATTTTTCTTATCACTCGACATTCCTCCTCAATCAGGGTCCAGTCGAGCCATGACCAGAAGGAGGGTTCCATTCTAATATGAGACGGGCTGGGGCTGCCATTGGTCTAGCAGCTATAATGTTTACTACAGCCTTGTTCTTCAGTAGGGAGGGACACTAGCATCTATATACCAGATTACACTGTTTACTACACATTATGGCCACACTAAGTGTATTTGTAGATTCAATAACAGCAGAATATCACATTTCATTCATCCTTAGTAAATGATCAACAAGGATCAACAATGACCTTGGCTGGTAGTAAAACAATAGAGGAATGCCATTGGTTAGTGTGGGATTCATCCAACCAAATATCCTCCTACTGAAGCATATCAGGGTGGAGGGAGGTCAAGAACCAGACATTAAATCCACTGTATATAATCAATGTTAGGGGTATAGGATGTATGGGCAAAAGGAAGCTATGATCTGTACACAGAAAAGACCGCCCATACCCACATGTACTGATGTCATTCGTTTCTAATACGCTAATCAGGTTAGTATGGCCACACAAACTCAACGAAGGATGTTTTCTGACATGGATGCAGCAGTAAGACATTGACTGTAATTGCGTGTACGTTTTGGTGGTGGCGCTGTGTCTTGTACATTACTGTCTGTCCTGTCCTTTATGACTCATGCGTCTTCCAAGGGCACCAGAGGCACTTGCTGTTGTTGTTGCTGTGCAATAGCTCAGAGGCCAATCTCTTGGAAGTAGTTTCTCTCATTTCGAAGCTGTCATGCTGGCCCTATTTGAGGGGTTTCAACAGAGGGACGGGAGATAAGTAACTGAACATACTTTTATAGAAAAATGCAATTTAACAACATAAAGCAGCTCTTCAATAACTCGCAACGTGGATCTTCTGTACTCAGACTAGGCTGCTTTGTCCAAATAGATACGGTATTAAGAAGCTATTCAGTCTAGTTGTCATGTCTTTTCACCCTAAATGTAATACAACGGCATGCGCCAATTTCCTGATCCTCTTTTTATTGTTAACCTTATAAAGCAGTGAAAGGGTTTTTTCTCTGTGGTCATGGCTCTGATGAATGAGGGTCACAATATGACTCACCCCCACTGTGCCCACCGAAACAAGTCTCATCGCTCTGACGAGACTGTCCAAACCATGTTAGCCAAAAAGCATTGTACAACTCAGACAGTCATTACTAGATACTAGACATGGTAAAGTGAAACAGCATCCTCTGTTATATTAGCTTTCTTTTATCAACTCATTGCATGCTGGCCACAGATGCATCTTGGGATGCCATGATTCCCTTACCCTCCTGCTAGGTGTGACACAGGACGGAGTGGATGAGTGTGAGCATTTTAGGAAAGTGGGAGAGGGGAGAAGAGGGGAGGTAAATGGCATTCCTTTGAATGCTGCTCCCGTTCCTTATTCATTCATAAAACAGTCAAAATGTCCTCCAACCCACCTCTGTGGCTCGGCTTAGTAATTATTGATATGCTCAGAAGCTCGGCATTGAGAATTTCTCCTCCAGGGCTGGTCTCTCTGAGAAGATTTGCACCTACTATGCTATCTCTCTTCCGTACTTCTCTCATTTACCAGTTAGTTTGGATTCCTCCTCAATAAAAAAAATCATCCTGCATGCAGGATGATGAAATGTTGGTGTTCATTAGTTTTGACTACGGTGAAACCATTCAATTGTTTTGAATTGTCACTTCATGCGCTTCTTCATTCCATTGTTGTGGCTCAAATAGGAGACAGACATCTCCAATATAGACGGTGCACTTCTACAGGCCTCATTAAACACACCGTTTCCAGCCTGTCTACAGTCATTGGGTCCACAGGACTAACTGCAATGGAACAGCAACTGTTTTCAGCACAGCGCACTCTGTAAATATGAATAGAAACATTGGACAACAACAGCTGTAGGCTAAACAGATTGGGCCTCATCAAAAAGAGCTGTTTGTTTTTATGCTTTGTTATTGCACCAATGACTTCCACGTGAAGGGAAGGATCTTAACCCTCACCCAGTTGAGTTCAGTGTCAGTGAGTCACTTTCAAACTCATCACAATATCCTTTGTACATACAGTACATTCAGGGTCTGAGACAGAACTGGAGCAAAACCACAAAACAAAGGAGTCCATGCCACTCATTCACCCTAGCTCTCTGCAAACCCAGCATCAGCAGTGCCAGCCATTGCATTGTCAAGAAATGTTGAGTGTGGTGTGCACTGGGTCTGTATTATTGTAAAGGCCTCATTGATTATGTAATCTCTGCCTTATCTCCCCAGGTCTAACAGAGATCAAGGAGCCCTGAGTTCCGTAGACCTTGTTAAACACTGAGCCTTGTATCAGGATTTAGCCTCAGACCAGCCTAATTAGACTATCAGAGGCGGGCCTTATAACAGAGTAATACCACAGGACCAAGCCCAGACAGAAATAAGCCATCACAAACAAAACAGAGATCGATAGGCCAGAATTCAATGCGAACAAAGTGTTTCAAAGTGCAACAAGCCATTCGAGTTTCATGCTCACCAGTGATCCAGTTGTTTGAATAAGGATCTTACATCACATTGGTTGACTGTGGGCATACTGTAGTGAATGTAGCACCATGGTAACACACAGCTAGTCAAATGAGAGCTCCTCCCTCCACCAATCCCTCCTTGCCTGAAACCAACCGTCAACATGCCATTGAGTCAAGAAGGCAATATCTCATTGTTCACTACGTACTATGTTCACTATCTCCCCTACTACACACTCTTTTAAACAGCAATGTTCTAGTGGTGGTGGTAGCCAAATACATTACTGATACAAATGCATTGGGACTCAATGCTTAGCTACAGTGCCTTGCGAAAGTATTCGGGCCCCTTGAACTTTGCGACCTTTTGCCACATTTCAGGCTTCAAACATAAAGATATAAAACTGTATTTTTTTGTGAAGAATCAACAACAAGTGTGACACAATCATGAAGTGGAACGACATTTATTGGATATTTCAAACTTTTTTAACAAATCAAAAACTGAAAAATTGGGCGTGCAAAATTATTCAGCCCCTTTACTTTCAGTGCAGCAAACTCTCTCCAGAAGTTCAGTGAGGATCTCTGAATGATTCAATGTTGACCTAAATGACTAATGATGATAAATACAATCCACCTGTGTGTAATCAAGTCTCCGTATAAATGCACCTGCACTGTGATAGTCTCAGAGGTCCGTTAAAAGCACAGAGAGCATCATGAAGAACAAGGAACACACCAGGCAGGTCCGAGATACTGTTGTGAAGAAGTTTAAAGCCGGATTTGGATACAAAAAGATTTCCCAAGCTTTAAACATCCCAAGGAGCACTGTGCAAGCGATAATATTGAAATGGAAGGAGTATCAGACCACTGCAAATCTACCAAGACCTGGCCGTCCCTCTAAACTTTCAGCTCATACAAGGAGAAGACTGATCAGAGATGCAGCCAAGAGGTCCATGATCACTCTGGATGAACTGCAGAGATCTACAGCTGAGGTGGGAGACTCTGTCCATAGGACAACAATCAGTCGTATATTGCACAAATCTGGCCTTTATGGAAGAGTGGCAAGAAGAAAGCCATTTCTTAAAGATATCCATAAAAAGTGTTGTTTAAAGTTTGCCACAAGCCACCTGGGAGACACACCAAACATGTGGAAGAAGGTGCTCTGGTCAGATGAAAACAAAATTGAACTTTTTGGCAACAATGCAAAACGTTATGTTTGGCGTAAAAGCAACACAGCTGAACACACCATCCCCACTGTCAAACATAGTGGTGGCAGCATCATGGTTTGGGCCTGCTTTTCTTCAGCAGGGACAGGGAAGATGGTTAAAATTGATGGGAAGATGGATGGAGCCAAATACAGGACCATTCTGGAAGAAAACCTGATGGAGTCTGCAAAAGACCTGAGACTGGGACGGAGATTTGTCTTCCAACAAGACAATGATCCAAAACATAAAGCAAAATCTACAATGGAATGGTTCAAAAATAAACATATCCAGGTGTTAGAATGTCCAAGTCAAAGTCCAGACCTGAATCCAATCGAGAATCTGTGGAAAGAACTGAAAACTGCTGTTCACAAATGCTCTCCATCCAACCTCACTGAGCTCGAGCTGTTTTGCAAGGAGGAATGGGAAAAAATGTCAGTCTCTCGATGTGCAAAACTGATAGAGACATACCCCAAGCGACTTACAGCTGTAATCGCAGCAAAAGGTGGCGCTACAAAGTATTAACTTAAGGGGGATGAATAATTTTGCACGCCCAATTTTTCAGTTTTTGATTTGTTAAAAAAGTTTGAAATATCCAATAAATGTCGTTCCACTTCATGATTGTGTCCCACTTGTTGTTGATTCTTCACGAAAAAATACAGTTTTATATCTTTATGTTTGAAGCCTGAAATGTGGCAAAAGGTCGCAAAGTTCAAGGGGGTCGAATACTTTCGAAAGGCACTGTATACACTACATACACACAAAAGAATGTGGACACCCCTTCAAATTAGTGGATTCGGCTATTTCAGCCACACCCATTGCTGACAGGTGTATAAAATTGAGCACAAAGCCATGCAATCTCCATAGACAAACAGTGGCAGTAGAATGACCTCACTGAAGAGGTCAGGGGCTTTCAACGTGGCATCGTCATAGGATGCCACCTTTCCAATAAGTCAGTTCATCAATTTCTGCTCTTCTAGAGCTGCCCGGGTCAACTGTAAGGGCTGCTATTGTGAAGTGGAAGCATATAGAAGCAACAACGGCTCAGCCGCGAAGTGGTAGGCCATACAAGCTCACAGAACGGGACTGTCGCATGCTGAAGCACATAGTGCGTAGAAATCATCTGTCCTCGGTTGCAACACTCACTACCGAGTTCCAAACTGCCTCTTGAATGTCAGCACAAGGACTGTTTGTCGAGAGCTTCATGAAATCGGTTCCCATGGCCGAGCAGCCGCACACAAGCCTAAGATCACCATACGCAATGCCAAGCGATGGCTGGACTGGTGTAAAGCTTGCCACCATTGGACTCTAGAACGTGGAAACGCGTTCTCTGGAGTGATGAATCACGCTTCAGCATCTGGCAGTCTGACAGATTAATCTGGGATTGGCAGATGCCTGGAGAGTGCTACCTGCCCCAAAGCAGAGTTTCAACTGTATAGTTTGGTGGAGGAGGAATAGTTGTTTGGGGCCCTTTCCTGTTTCAGCAGGGCAATGCCCCCGTGCTTAAATCAAGGCTCATACAGAAATGGTTTGTCCAGATTGGTGTGCAAGAAGTTGACTGGCCTGCACAGAGCCCTGACATCAAACACCTTTGGAATTCATTGTAAACCTGACTGCGAACCAGGCCTAATCGCCCAACATCATTGCCCAACATCACAAATGCTCTTGTGGCTGAATGGAAGCCGCCTTTAGTGTGTGGCCAGCTTTGAGGGAGCAGTACGGGTGGCACTGTATTATCCCCCGTTAGAAACGACAGTGGATGAAAGTCCCCGCAGAAATGTTCCAACATCTAGCGGAAAGCCTCCACAGAATAATGGAGGCTGTTATAGCACCAAAGGGGGGACCAACTCCATATTAATGACCTTGATTTTGGAATGAGATGTTCGACGAGCAGGTGTCAGCATACTTTTGGTCATGTAGTGTATTTCATGACAGTTGGCCCTATGGCAAAGTTACAGGTGCTAGCAGTGAGATTGCATTGTATGGTTGTTGTTTGAAGCCTTGTTTAAAGGATTTCAGAGGGGAAAGGTCAGAGAGGGTAGCTGGCCCAGGAGCTAAACAGGGGCAGAATTCAGAAGAGAAAACCACAGACAAGAGCGTTCTCTTTGATCTGTCCAGGGGCTATCACACCGTCCTCACTGAGCCCCGTTGTCTGTTTGAATTAGAGGTGTGAGAAATGCAACTGAATTCATGCCTCGGAAATAAGATGATAAAACATATCAAAGGTATGTTTCCAATAGTCGTCCCTATCTGGACCAGGTAAAAAGCAACATTTGGACAGTATAGAGTTCTGTTCCACATACAGTACATACACTGTTGCACAAGATATGTCATCCCTATTCTCCCCCTTACTGTGAATCTGACCTTGGGACGACTTGCTGCCTGAACACAACATGATTTATCCGGCTACACTACACATCCCTGGGGGCCACTTGCCCCCGTGATGTATCTGGCCCATGCAGAATGGTTAGCCAACTACAACCTGCTCTGTGATCCTCTGTCTTTGTCATTGGTTTGGATGTTAAACGGTGCTCTATGGTTCTTCACACTCAAGGAATCTAAAATGCATGGTTTTTTATAGGTGGCTATAAAAGCTTTTTTTAGATGAAAATAGCAGCTCTTTCCACCTCTCAGACAGGCACACTCAGACACCCTCATATCTGTACAGGGCCGGCTGTACAGTGGCCCCACCTCTTGACAGCTGAGAGAAAAATATATGTTTAAAGTACATTTCCTGGAATTCTACTAATTTTGCCATGGGGTAGAGAGAATAGTTTTTAGTTTAAAGCTTCTGTAATTTCATGCAATTCGACACATTTTTCCATGACTTACTGCTCATGTCGCTTATGCCTGGAGCCGGTTCTGTATCTGTACCATCTAGCGAGCAGACGTGAGTGTTTCTGAGGCTACTGTGAAGTTGCTTTTGCCTTTGACATGGACAACCGAATCCGCTGCAGACAGTGAAAGGTGAGAGGCACGTCAGGTCCTGATATTGGAGCTGCAGACAGTGAAAGGTGAGAGGGACGTCAGGTCCTGATATTGGAGCTGCAGACAGTGAAAGGTGAGAGGCACGTCAGGTCCTGATATTGGAGCTGCAGACAGTGAAAGGTGAGAGGCACGTCAGGTCCTGATATTGGAGCTGCAGACAGTGAAAGGTGAGAGGCACGTCAGGTCCTGATATTGGAGCTGCAGACAGTGAAAGGTGAGAGGGACGTCAGGTCTTGATATTGGAGCTGCAGACAGTGAAAGGTGAGAGGCACGTCAGGTCCTGATATTGGAGCTGCAGACAGTGAAAGGTGAGAGAGACGTCAGGTCTTGATATTGAAGCTGCAGACAGTGAAAGGTGAGAGGGACGTCAGGTCCTGATATTGGAGCTGCAGACAGTGAAAGGTGAGAGGGACGTCAGGTCCTGATATTGGAGCTGCAGACAGTGAAAGGTGAGAGGGACGTCAGGTCCTGATATTGGAGCTGCAGACAGTGAAAGGTGAGAGGGACGTCAGGTCCTGATATTGGAGCTGCAGACAGTGAAAGGTGAGAGGCATGTCAGGTCCTGATATTGGAGCTGCAGACAGTGAAAGGTGAGAGGGACGTCAGGTCCTGATATTGGAAGCATTCATCATTGGCCAACACAGGCCACTTCATGAGCATGTCATTGATTGGTGCACTTCCTTTCAGAGCAACCTGCTGCCAAACGGCCGCACGATGTCAAATCATACAGAGACTATTTTTAACCTTCTATTTTGCAATGACAATAGCACCCTCCCCCTCCTCCCTCTCCATCTCCTCTTCCCCCTTCTCCTCCTCAATCATCGGCTCTCATTAACAACAGCTGTTTAAAATAAAGAGCTCTGAGCAAACACCAAGTCATCCTGCCAGCTGCCCTTTCTGACCCAGAAGACTTGGGTTTTGAAAAGGCAAACCCAAAATAACCAGGGCTGAATCAAAAGGTTAGGGCTGTTTGCACATCAGGCTCGGGGCAGCAGCCTCCTAGTCCTCCTCATTATTGGCGATTTAACGAGGATGATAAAACATGATGCTACCTCCGGCGACAGAGGGGATGCTTGATTTATTTGAGCTCAATATCTGCCCCTTCCTCTCTGGTTGGGAAGTTGTTGCTCTCACAGACATTGTCTTGTTAGGGTTTCTTGAGGCCTTATTGGATTATTGGCCTAATTGGCCTTATTGGGGCAGCAGGTAGCAAAGCATTGGGCCAGTAACTGAAAGGTTGCTGGTTCGAATCCCAGAGAAGACTAGGTGAACAAAACTCTGTCAATATGCCTTTGAGCACGGCACTTAACCATAATTGCTCCTGTAAGTCGCTCTGGATAAGAGTGTCTGCTAAATGACTGAAATATAAATGTAAACGGATGGAAAAACCATGTCACACAGATCTACCCCAACGGTGTTTCCTGTATTCCCATATGACCGGTGAATGACAGAAGTATTCTCTGCCTGTTGTGTTTCAATAAGTCATCACAATAACACAGTGCACATGGCATCCACCAGCTAGAGACCAGCCCCATCTTCCCCTATCACATCTGATTCAGTTAGTGGTTATGAAACGAAGCGTCTGCAAAGCTCTCCCAGACAGTATGTAAACAACAAGCTGCTGTCTGGAGAAATGAGCTGGGGAGAAAATTGTGATTTGGGAGAGGAGGAAGGGTGGGTGGGAGGGATGGCAACAGGGTGGGGCAGGGAGGGAGGGCAGGAGGGAGAGTTGCTTCCCTTCTCGCTACTATCACCTGGCAACAGTTTGACATGGGCACCTCCCGGTTAATGTATTCACAGCGACTGAGGGAGGCTGGGGCTGAGAGTCTCAATTGCATGAGCCCAGGGCTACAGCTGAGCAAACCCGCTTGGTAGTCTCTCTTGGGTAGGACTCTCATAGCAACCGGTTTATCCATACCACCTGAGATACGAGGTAATAATGGGCGGGCGGGGAAACAGGCGACCTGTGCCCATGCCTTGTTTGTTAGAGAGAGAGAGCAACAGTACAATAACTAGGGATATGCTTGACATGTTTCAGACTGGGCTCAGTACATGGGGTTATCACAGTACGTGTGTTCATTGTGACAAAGGCCCCATGTTAGTGGACCCGACACCAACTGAGAGTGATGTTAAGAAGCTATCCATGTTCGCAGCTCGAGGGCTCGCAACGTTTTTTCAATCTTATCAACAGCGATAGACTGCTGTGCAAAGAAGATTCTGTATATGATGTTTATCCCACACACCTGTGCAGAAACAGGAAGCAGCACAACTAAGGGGTTAAAGGATTGAGAGCGACATTTGGCTCCTTATTCCAAATGGCATTATAGCTCTTTTCCGAATCAATAGTGTGCTCCGTTCCTCCCTAAGCAAGTCATGCCAAAGATAAACCCGTCACGTGACGGATGGAGGAGGAAAAGACGGAGCCACAGCCGGGCCATTTTATCTGATGGTGAGAGGGATTAGCTTCCCCAGGATGAAAGCAGCTGCTCATCTTCCACCCCCTTCCCTCCACCTCATCCCTCCATCCATCCACCCAGACATCAACACAGTGGTCTCTGTTTCCGGAGCCGTGCCTCCAGCTACTCATCTCTCTGCTTATATCACCTAATTTCAACCTGTACATAGTCTTCCATCTCCTAATAACCACGCTAACACCTCGCCCGCTGGGGCGCAGCCACACGGAAATGGGCGCCAAAAATGGTGCCACGCCAAAGCGGTGGGAGTTGTCAGAGAGTAGACTTCCCCTGCCCCTCTCCCTCCACTCCTCTTCTCAATATCAATCAGATAGCAATCACACTCACCCAAACAAACACAGCCCCTCCCTCACCTCCACGCTACTCATGCCCATAACTTTTGCGGTACCCCAGAAAGGGAATGTCTCATTTTACCTGGCACAGCATGCTGTCAGCTCCCGATCTGTCCGTCCGGATGTGGAGAAGATCTCATCTGGAGGGAACAAGGCAGTCTCTGGGAGAGAAAGAGAGAGAGAGACAGAGAGAGGAGGAGTCTTTAGACAAAAGGAGAGGAGGAGGAGATCAGAGAGGAGCCTCCTGTTGCTAATGCTGATGTTGTCACCGTCTGCCGCCTTTATTTTGTGGCCAGAGTTGAGGGAGCAGTACGGGTGGCGCTCTATTATCCCCCGTTAGAAACGACAGTGGATGCACCGAGCGCTGGGCTGAGAGAGAGAGAGAGGGAGGAGGTGGAGAAAGAGAGAGAAGGGAGAGACTGGGCTGTTTAAGCGGACCGTCGTCATTCGGCAGTTCCTTCGGAATCCCTCAAGTGAGAGGGGCGCTACATCACAGAGTCCTTGGCTGTGATTGGCTGAGTCGAGGGGAGATGCTAGGGACGGGGGATCTGTTGTGCTCTGCTCTGGCGGCGGTAAAGTAAGATGACCCTTTCAGCACACATAACACCCCCTCCTGTGTCTGAGCCCAACATCGCAGGGCACACCATCAATGACAAGCAAGGACACTCCCAAAAATCCCCCCTTTGGGAGCTGTGTGGGTGTGTGTGTGTGCTTGTGAGTGGGTGAAGGGTGCAGGGTTTCTGTATGCATGGAAAACCCTGGCTTGCCTCTGCACACACACATTAAGACATACTGTACATTCACACACACACACACACACACACACGCACACACACACACACACACACACACACACACACACACACACACACACACACACACACACACACACACACAGACACACACACACACACATGCACACACAGACACACACACACACACACACACACACACACACACAGACAGACACACACAGACACACGCACACGCACACGCACACGCACACACAGACACACACACACACACACACACACACAGACACAGACACAGACACAGACACAGACACAGACACAGACACAGACACAGACACAGACACACACACACACACACACACACACACACACACACACACACACACAGACGCACACGCACACGCACACACACACACACACACACACACACACAGACACACACACACACGCACACACACAGAGGTCCCGTCAGATCATGCCCATGAAGGAGACATGATTTCCCCAGAGAGGGGGGGAGAGCTCATCAATAGAGGAGCTCAACAAACACTGCAAGGCAATATTTCATTAAAATGATGAAAGAGTCGTGACTCTGACCCAGGCACTAGGAGGGGGATGCTTATTCACTCCATGTGACAGCCTGGAAGGAGATCAGCAACACCATCCAATAAGTGCTATCCTCTGGTCTGCTCTGTATCCTTCAGGATAGTTATTTGATGAGGATGTGCAACACTGGGCACCATGATAACATTGATGAAATTATATATTTTTACAGGAAATTGCATACAATACCTCATTATGCAACATACACATAATTCCCTAGTGGATCTTTACATTTATAATGAGATGGAATTCACGAAGGAAATAAACAGTAGTTCAACTTTCAAGAAAGTGTTCCTCTGCACCTCAAATCAAAATCTCTGAAATACCAGGAAGGAATCAATAGGGGATTGAATGAGGAGCAGGGCTGGCTGGGCTGAAAGGTCATGATGGAGGGCTAAGCAGGAGAGCGTTCTGACTCCTTTCATGTTCCCACACACACAGTGTCAAACACAGTCTTGGGGCATTCTGGGAGTGAAAAGGGGCTAATCTCAATCTGGAGATGTCATATTGAGCGGCAGCCGTCTGGTTTCCACCTCATCTCTCCTTTATAGTTGAGCGTGTGTGTGTGTGTTCTTCATCTTCTCCATTTACTGATTCTCATGATGTGCACCACATGATTTAAAGGCATAAACCGCTGAAAATAAAATAACCTAATCACTATGAAAAGCATGAGTAAAATCATTTCATTTCTATTACTTTGCTATGCATTATCAAAAGGGATCTTGTTTAAATTCAGAAGACAGAGGGGCAAACCAAGTCGTCATTTCTTCACCTCAGAGTGAGAACCACAAAATCACCTTACCAGTCCTGAATGGGAGGGGGGGGGGGGGGGGGTTCAACACAATTCTTTAACAATTTGGATGTTCCAGTATAATTAGAAAATTGAGGGGGTTCATTACGATTCTTTAACAATTTGGACAACTCAAATGTTCCAGTATAATTTTTCTTTTAAATGTAATCTTTCTCGCCATGAGTTCTTACGTGCATCACAGCTCCAGAAAAGTGGTGATGTTTTGAGAGAAATACATTTAGCTTATGGTTATGCTATAATGAGGATTTAGGTTTGCCGTTGCCAGACAGCCTGAGAAGAATCCTTTCAACATCTCAATTTAAGCATGTTGACAAGAACAACCACTCCACCAGGTGCTCTATCAATTCCTCCCTATTGATATAATGACATCATTCCCTCATCACAGAGTAACATAGTTCATTGATCATTCTCATGGTTCCGGCAGGGTGTGCAGACACATAAACAACATGCATCAAGAGGTGTTAGTCATTTCCACCTGGCGGTGTGCTGATCAGAAGTAGCTTCTGTCTGTGTCTTTGTGTCCCCTCTCTGGCGTGGCGTGGGGGAGAGTGAGTCATCCAGGAGGAGAGGAAAACAAAATAACTATGAACAGTACGAGTAAAATCATTTCACTTCTATTACTTTGCCATGCTTTATTTACTCAAACCAAGTAGTATTTTCTGAACAGCACGAGCCTGAATGGGTGAATGGGCGTCATTAGCTATATCTCATGTTTAATAACGTAGCTGACCCATTTAGTATTCACTTTGACATTGGCCCCTGCCAACAAGTGTGTTACATACAGTATACATGTAGATACACTGTGCGCCCTCTCTGCAGTCAGAACCGTTAGAAGCCTGGTGGTGCCTCTGAACAACTGCTTACCTCATACAGATAGTCATCACAAATCCCTACAGTACACTCTCTTAAACAGTCTCTGTGAACTCTGGGATGGGGGAGTACCAATGGAAATCCTCTCTAACTAACTTTGGTGTGTAGCACTAACAGCTGCCTGGTCAGCGGCTATAACAACATGATGACAAAAGCTAGTCCTTCAGAATGGTAAAGATCAGTCGCCATTTTAGCCAGGAAGATTATTGGTATGGATGACATTGGCAATGACAGCTTGAACCCCGCCTCCATACAAATGTCAATTTTATTTCCTTTGCCTTTCAGTCTATATTTTTACTCTACATAAGAAGGTCATTTAAATGAGAACAGGCACATTGCTATATCTACTAGATTTTATAATGCACATCAACATAACTGATGTATGAATTTAACTAGAAATCAAGCTTCCCCTGATCTAATTCATTCACAAAAGGCTATGAACATTTTCATATGCAACCCCATTACATCCAGTAATTGCCCAATGTCCAATATCCTCAAAAGACACCCGTTCGAGAATCACGATTTGCAACCACGATTCACAAATTCCAAAGCTTCTCTCTATAGGTGAGTCACCAAGCTCTCTGCTGAGCTATCCCCACCTCCCACACTCCAAGGTCATCCTCCTACCACACACCACAGTTACACAGAGCCATTAGTAGAGAAACAGAATATTCATACTTAGATGTCATTGCCTTGGAACTTTGCGGCCATTCAAATTCCTCATCTCAAACTGAGTTTACAGAACTGTGTATTGGACAATTCCACGGTAACAAAGTGACGCAGACTCAGATTGTTCACCTTCTATAGTCAAACAAAAAACAATGATTGCAAAGTTAAACAAATCATACAACATTACGCACAAGGACTACTTTTAACAATTTCCACTGAAAATTTGACAAAAACACATTTACTTGAAGAACAATGATTTGTGCTGTTTGTGCCGTTATTCTCTTACAAAATGTTGCATCTGCACTGTTCTTCAAGTAAATTTATTTTTGTCAAAAAAAAAATCTGTAGCAATTGTTACAAGTAGTTATTGTGCATAGCGTTGTATGGTTTGTTTAACTTTTCAATCATTGGTTTTTGTTTGACATGCATTTTAAAGTGAAGAATCTGAGTCTCTGTGTTACTCTGTTAACGTGGAATTACCCTACTATATTTGTGGCTCTGGCTATAGATCATTGTGCTGATTGTAGAGGGGGGGCCGGACCCATCCCCTTCGGAGGCCATACGGCAGCTCAGCGGCTCTGGGCTGAATCCCCGTCAGCAGAGATGGCCTGGCTGTGCGCTCCACAGTCGGGACACCAGCTGTACCCTCCCTGCTGGCCTTCACACATAGCCTGGCCCAGCGGCAACCTGGCCAAGTCCCAGCCAACAGCTCAACCCACTACGCTCCAACAGGCCCTGGCTGGCCCAAAAGTAGATTTTTTGGAGGTTAGACTTCAGAGACTAAGAGGGAAGGGGGTGGGGGTGGGGGGGGGGCAATATGAGGTTAGCATAGGGGATTGACATAATGTCATCCACCCCTAGTTGTGATTCCACAGTCTGCAGTCACATGGTCTCTATAATTGAATGCCCTCACGAGAAAATCAAAGTGACAATATTAATCATGTGGTGGGAAAAAATAATTACAGACTAATGAAAAAGTAAATTAATCCCCCCTTCAGCCATCTGCACGGACAGATTACTGTTTGGCCGAGTGGGTAATGAAAGTGTGCATGCCTGTTTCTGCATGCAGTCATCAACAGCCAATCCATCCGTAGACACCTGAAGTCTTTCTGCCTTAATGGAGAAAATATACAACCCAATAAAACTGTCACAGTCTTCGTTTCATCACCTCAGAGTGAAAACTACAAAATCACCTCGTCAGTTCTGAGTTGAGGGAGTTCATTACGATTCTTTAACAATTTGGACAACTCAAATGTTCCAGTATAATTTTTCTTTTAAATGTAATCTTTCTCGCCATGAGTTCTTACGTGCATCACAGCTCCAGAAAAGTGGTGATGTTTTGAGAGAAATACATTTAGCTTATGGTTATGCTATAATGAGGATTTAGGTTTGCCGTTGCCAGACAGCCTGAGAAGAATCCTTTCAACATCTCAATTTAAGCATGTTGACAAGAACAACCACTCCACCAGGTGCTCTATCAATTCCTCCCTATTGATATAATGACATCATTCCCTCATCACAGAGTAACATAGTTCATTGATCATTCTCATGGTTCCGGCAGGGTGTGCAGACACATAAACAACATGCATCAAGAGGTGTTAGTCATTTCCACCTGGCGGTGTGCTGATCAGAAGTAGCTTCTGTCTGTGTCTTTGTGTCCCCTCTCTGGCGTGGCATGGGGGAGAGTGAGTCATCCAGGAGGAGAGGCCTGCTTGGCCTGCTGCACGGGACCCAGGGACGGCCGTGTCTCTCACTCGGTTGTTTACAGATCTGTGGCATTCCTGGTCTGGTCGACAGCCTCTGACAGCCTGATGGATGATGTGACACGGCAGAGCGCCTTGTCACCCCCGAATCTACCCAGAGGGGAGATGGGGGGACGGGGGGGGACGGACGGGGGGACGGGGGTGTAGGTGGATCAGGAGGTGCTGAGGGGGGCATAAAGCACCCCTTCCCCCCACATACAGCATAGACGCGGGGCCGAGTGGGCGGCTGTCAGCTCGCGTGGTTGTCAACGGCTGGATGACAAGGCCAGACCTGCCCCAGATGATGCTGCGAGGGAAGCGAGGGAGACAAGACGGGCGACAGGCGGGAGGACGAGAAATTATGAAAACGAGGCCAAATGCATCTGCATGGAAATGAGAGGCGCAGTGTCCAAATTACACATCTGAGGTCTTCTCTGTGAGAGGCACAGCTTCCCCATCAGGTGAAGGAAGTAGAGGAAATTGAGACCACAGGCAGAGTAGCAACACGGCCTGTCAAGAGGATCACTGACCATATTTCTGTCTGGTAAATGTCATGCATAACTAATCTAGTTTTTCTCTCCACGTCGACACTTCCTTATTCAGAGTCGCACCAGAGGTGACTCAGCCTATGCATGTTCCTTGGATACGCACGCAAACAAAACAACAACCACGGACTACAATAGATTCATTAATTGCAAAATAATTAAGAGACGATTCAAGCGATCAACGTTGCTATTGAAGTATTCTTTCTTCCAATCAATATGATGTCTCCAGGAACACCTTGATGTGGATGAAAAGCTGAATGACTTCAAAATTATGAACTGTGATCGATGCTCTTTTAGATTAGATATTGTTGTTGCTCTATGAAATTCATAGACCTTTAAATGTTCCCATCATCGCCCTGTCTTATTAGTAATGCTCTGCATGCTGTTGGCTCAACCCATCGCCCTGTCTTATTAGTAATGCTCTGCATGCTGTTGGCTCAACCCATCGCCCTGTCTTATTAGTAATGCTCTGCATGCTGTTGGCTCAACCCATCGCCCTGTCTTATTAGTAAAGCTCTGCATGCTGTTGGCTCAACCCATCGCCCTGTCTTATTAGTAATGCTCTGCATGCTGTTGGATCAACCCATCGCCCTGTCTTATTAGTAATGCTCTGCATGCTGTTGGCTCAACCCATCGCCCTGTCTTATTAGTAATGCTCTGCATGCTGTTGGCTCAAACCGTCGCCCTGTCTTATTAGTAATGCTCTGCATGCTGTTGGCTCAACCGATCGTCCTGTCTTATTAGTAATGCTCTGCATGCTGTTGGCTCAACCCATCGGCCTGTCTTATTAGTAATGCTCTACATGCTGTTGGCTCAACCCATCGCCCTGCCTTATTAGTAATGCTCTGCATGCTGTTGGCTCAACCCATCGCCCTGTCTTATTAGTAATGCTCTGCATGCTGTTGGCTCAACCCATCGCCCTGTCTTATTAGTAATGCTCTGCATGCTGTTGGCTCAACCCATCGGCATTCACATTCATCTGTTTTGCCAGGCAAAGCCCTCGCTCACATTATTAAACCTTTTTTTCTGAGAAAAGACACAACAGAGAGAGGTCACCGGGGTTCAAACCCCAGACATAATGGGTAAGGTGTTCAACGTGACACACATTCTCCATGGACCAACTACTGACAAATAATTACAAGAATTTCACAAGCTGAATTTATTTTTTCTATGAAACATGATTTGATTCCCACAGGAGGACAGGGATGAATGGTTAGGGAAGAATGTCTAGCTGGAAACCAAATAATTTACTAGTCATTAGGAGGGACATTCAGATTAGAATGTTGGGCTTTACAGTCATCTTAATTGGATGTAGGTTTGGGCAATATACCGTTTATACTGTGTACTGGGGTATTTCAAAATACCTACACTACCGTTCAAAAGTTTGGGGTCACTTAGAAATGTCCTTGTTTTTGAAAGAAAATTACATATTTTGTCCATTAAAATAACATCAAATTGATGAGAAATATAGTGTAGACATTGTTAATGTTGTAAATTACTATTGTAGCTGGAAACGGCAGATTTTTTATGGAATAGCTAAATAGGTCTTATTATTATCAGCAACCATCACTCCTGTGTTCCAATGCACGTTGTGTTAGCTAATACAAGTTAATCATTTTAAAAGGCTAATTGATCATTAGAAAAACCTTTTGCAATTATGTAAGCACAGCTGACAACTGTTGTTCTGATTGAAGAAGCAATAAAACTGGCCTTCTTTAGACTAGTTGAGTATCTGGAGCATCAGCATTTGTGGTTTCGATTACAGGCTCCAACCAGAATAGAAAGAGGAGTGGGAGGCCCCGGTGCACAACTGAGCAAGAGGACAAGTACATTAGAGTGTCTAGTTCAAGAAACAGGCGCCTCACAAGTCCTCAACTGGCAGCTTCATTTAATAGTACCCGCAAAACACCAGTCTCAACGTCAACAGTGAGGAGAAGACTCCGGGATGCTGGCCTTCTGCATAGCTGGAGTCATGTTCGATTACAGACTCAAAATGGCCAAATAACTTGCTAGTTAAGTGGCTAAGAGTCAAGACCAAGCTTCTTCGTTACAAATGAGACATTCAATCCCCTCCTGGATTAAGATCCTTGTTGCATAAATTGTTTTGTGCTCCACCCAATTTAAAAAAATAATAATAATATATATGTATACAGTTGAAGTCAGAAGTTTACATACACTCAATTAGTATTTGGTAGCATTGCCTTTAAATTGTTTAACTTGGGTCAAACGTTTCGGTTAGCCTTCCACAAGCTTCCCACAATAAGTTGGGTGAATTTAGTCACATTCCTCCTGACAGAGATGGTGTAATTGAGTCAGGTTAGAAGGCCTCCTTGCTCGCACACACTTTTTCAGTTCTGCCCACAAATGTTCTATAGGATTGAGGTCAGGGATTTGTGATGGCCACTCCAATACCTTGACTTTGTTGTCCTTAAGCCATTTTGCCACAACTTCGGAAGTATGCTTGGGGTCGTTTTCCATTTGGAAGACCCATTTGCGACCAAGCTTTAACTTCCTGACTGATGTCTTGAGATGTTGCTTCAATATATCCCCATAATTTCCCCCCCCCTCATGATGCCATCTATTTTGTGAAGTGCACCAGTACCTCCTGCAGCAAAGCACCCCCACAACATGATGCTGTCACCCCCTTGCTTCATGGCTGGGATGGTGTTCTTCAGCTTGCAAGCCTCGCCCTTTTCCTGCAAACATAACGATGGTCATTATGGCCAAACAGTTCTATTTTTGTTTCATCAGACCAGAGGACATGTCCCCAAAAAGTACGATATTTGTCCCCATGTGCAGTTGCAAGCTGTATTCTGGCTATTTTATGGAGGTTTTGGAGCAGTGGCTTCTTCCCTGCTGAACTACATTTCAGGTTATGTCAATATAGGACTTTTTTTTTACTGTGGATATACAGTACATACGTTTGTACCTGTTTCCTCCAGTATCTTCACAATGTCTTTTGCTGTTGTTCTGGGATTGATTTGCACTTTTCGCACCAAAGTACGTTCATCTCTAGGAGACAGAACGCGTGTCCTTCCTGAGCGGTATGACGGCTGCGTGGTCCTATGGTGTTTATACTTGCATTCTATTGTTTGTACAGATGAACGTGGTACCTTCAGGTGTTTGGAAATTGTTCCCAAGGATAAACCAGACTTGTGGAGGTCTACAATTTTTTTCTGAGGTCTTGGCTGATTTATTTAGATTTTCCCATGATGTCAAGCAAAGAGGCACTGAGTTTGAAGGTAGGCCTTGAAATACATCCACAGGTACACCTCCAATTGACTCAAATTATGTCAATTAGCCTATCAGAAGCTTCTAAAGCCATGACATCAGTTTCGGGAATTTTCCAAGCTGTTTAAAGGCACAGTCAACTTAGTGTATGTAAACTTCTGACCCACTGGAATTGTGATACAGTGAATTATAAGTGAAATAATCTGTCTGTTAACAATTGTTGGAAAAATGATTTGTGTCATGCAGAAAGTAGATGTCCTAACTGACTTGCCAAAACTATAGTTTGTTAACAAGAAATTTGTGGAGTGGTTGAAAAACGAGTTTTAATGACTCCAACCTAAGTGTATTTAAACTTCCTACTTCAACTGTATATTTTGAAATAGTGCCCCTTATATGCACTTCCGGTAATACCGTATACCCCGGTAGGGTACAGAAACGATATGAAAATCTGCATAACACCCATCACTAAATGTGTGTTAGCAAACCTAATTACATCTCAGGGTAAAGAGGACCATTGTGAAGTGCACCAGTCCCTCCTGCAGCAAAGCACCCCCACAACATGATGCTGTCACCCCAGTGCTTCATGGGATGATGGCTGTGAGCTCCTCTAATGGAAAGACAAGAGTTGCTCAAAGTCAACTCTGATAGGCAACAACAGCAGTGTTGGGAAATCATTCAACAGCAAGGTTCCAAACTGGCATTCCAACTGAATTCTAATCATAAAAGGCTGTGAGTTTACCATTTCCAGTAAATTAGGCCAAGTGTGCTTTGAAGTCAGCCAGATTGGATTCCACATCCAAGGCTGTGCATCATACACTCCTAGTAGACCTATACTCTCTCTTCCTTCCAATCAAGGTGACCCCAGGTACGCACTGGGTCAATGAGGGCCCACCGCACCGTTTGACTTGCTAATCCTGTCTCTCCCTCCGTATATCTCTCTTTTTTCTGGTCTCTCTCTCTGTGTCTCACTATCTCTCTATTTTACTGTCTCTCTCTCTCTTGCACTTCCTGTGTCTCTCCATCTCTCTCTCTCTCCCCACCTCTTCCCAAACACATCTAGGGAGGCTGTGTCGCTGTGCTGGGATTTTATTGGCAGATTACTAATACTAATCGTTTCTTTTTGCTATATGGAAATTGAGTTCAGGAGACGAAACATGAGGCAATCCACAATGTGCATGATTGACTTAATGGGGAGGTGTGATTATTATCTAGTCTGTCAAGTAAACAAGCAGCAAATACTCAAAGGAGAAGCTCCCTTGAGATGAAGAACTAAGGTTACTGAGGTCATTAAATGAAATGATCACAATCATATCGCATTTTCTTCTCTAATGCCAGATAATGTATAGCATTTGGAGTGATACTGGCCATATTTACTGCTAATAATTTGCCATATCTTAAAGGTAGACCCAGCGAGATGTCGTTGCATGCACTAAATTACAAACACAAAGTCTTGCATCGCTCTCATCTCAATATCTGCAGTGCTTTTCGTTGCAACATTGTTTCACTGGTTCTACCTTTAAGGTAAATCAGATTTACACCAAATGCTTAGAGACATCAACAGCAGGTGGTGGGGGACTACAGTAGCTTTAAAGGGTTCAATCCTCTTAAGGGTATACCGAGTGCACAGGTCTTGAACTGAAGACCCACCTCTGATGGCGGGGAGCCACTTCTTATTATCAGTGAATCCAGACCTCAAGCCACCTTATCTCTGCTCGCGCGCCTAGAGATGAGCCTGCAGTCACCATATGCCCTGGAGGCTCCACAGACATGTTCATCATATACAATCGACTTGTCTGTCGGCTCAGTCCTCTTTGGGAGGGGGATAAGAGGGGCTGGATTGTCTGTCGTCTCCGCCCTCTTTCGGAGAGGGATAAGAGGGGCTGGATTGTCTGTCGGCTCAGTCCTCTTTGGGAGAGGGATAAGAGGGGCTGGATTGTCTGTCGTCTCAGTCCTCTTTCGGAGATGGATAAGAGGGGCTGGATTGTCTGTCGTCTCAGTCCTCTTTGGGAGAGGGATAAGAGGGGCTGGATTGTCTGTCGGCTCAGTCCTCTTTGGGAGAGGGATAAGAGGGGCTGGATTGTCTGTCGGCTCAGCCATCTTTCGGAGAGGGATAAGAGGGGCTGGATTGTCTGTCGGCTCAGCCATCTTTCGGAGAGGGATAAGAGGGGCTGGATTGTCTGTCGGCTCAGTCCTATTTCAGAGAGGTTTAAGAGGGGCTGGATTGTCTGTCTGTTCAGTCCTCTTTGGGAGAGGGATAAGAGGGGCTGGATTGTCTGCCTGAGAGCAGAAACGTTCTTCAGGAGCCATATGAAGATGCCTCCCACTTTTGCCCTCCAGCCCAAACCCAAGTCCAAAGTGCCTCTAGAGTGTGCCTTCCTGACAGTATTGATAGGATATTGTGTTTCAGTTCATACCAAATAAGAGGAGTTTAGATCTACATTGAAAACACAGGAAATCCTTGGGCAACAGTTGATGGAGAAATATATTTTGAGTTCCTTCTGCTCCTTCATAGGACCACAGGTAATGTGTGATGGCATATATTGTTGTATAACAGGATAAATGTTATCAAGGTAACAATTGGTCAATGTCAATATAAGCCTTTATAAAACAGAGGCTGAGCTGCCCTGAATTGGTTTCAAGCATACATAAACACAGAGAGAGCTAACAGGCAGGCCTAAGATTAGCAGAACACTAAAATATTCAGATCCATGGATTTGATCAGGCCCTCTCGGAGAGTGTCTTAATTGCACATTCCCTGCTTCCAAAACTTGCCCCTGGAGGCTCTTTATTGAAAGTGGATGCTGTAATGAGATGTGTAATCACATTATGTGGTCTTGAGATGTTTGATGGCTCATAAAACAAACAAAAAGGTACAGATGTAGGATATTAATTAGAGACAGTTTGCTACAGCAGGAAAATAATCCTGCAGCAAAAGGAAATGTGAATTACTATGTGGATAATAATTAATGGCCATTTTTTTGTAGGGGTTAATACATTTTTAATTAGGGCATATCAGTCTGACATTTTAAAGTGGAAATTACAAACTTTAGAAGCGTTTTTAAACCTTGAATAAACTACAAGTTAGCATTTTTATCAGCAGAAAAATTGTGACGAAATGAAGATCCTCTTATGAACCGTGACCGGCCTCCTCAGGCTCGGCCTTAGCCTGAACGTTCTGGACTCTTTAGTGTGCTGCCTGATGCTCATGGTCATTTCCATGTAAAAGGACCCATGGGAACCAACATGTGAAGTTTATAGGAGCATACCAAAGTTGGTGTCATTTGAAAGCTAAGAGTCTACATTATTGGGAAACGAAGGCATAGATACGTTTCCTATTCTAAAAATGTGGAATAAGCAAAGGTTTTGATTTCTGGTCAAAAAATAACATCTACTATAAAAAGTCTTAAAAGGTATTGGAAATACATAAAAACAGAATAGTGTTGAAGTAAAGACTCCTGCCAACTAATATCAACATTTATATTTAGTTTTTATTTGCCTTCCGTAAGTTTAAGAAATATTGTCTATTGTCTTGTCATTGTCTTGTCATTCTGTTACCAAAACCCAACATATCTTTAAGATAGTCTAATGTCTCTCCCTCATGAGGAGGGTAGATTCTGAAAGTAACAAGTAAAGTTAGTAACAAGTACAGGCAACAATTAGTAAGTGATTAAAAGGAGTCACTCTGTTACTAAATCGGTAACGGAGTGACCCGGAGTGACCCGTTGCAGTAGAGCACAGTACAGCACAGTAGAGCACAGTAGAGCACAGTACAGTAGAGTACTGTACAGTAAAGTACAGTAGAGCACACATGAAGCAAAGAAAAGTAGAGTAGAATTCAGTACAGTGTTGTAGAGCACACATGAGTAAGGTACAGTATAATGCAATACTCTACTTTACTGGACTGTATTGTACTGTAATATACTCTGCTTATACTCTTTACTCTGCTCTACTGTACTGTTCTGTACTGAACTATACTCTACTTGTCTTTACTCTACTGTACTGTAATGTGTTGTACTGTAATGTCCAACTTGTGAAACAGAGACGACAATGATTGGTACAGATGTGGTCCATTTTGGACAAACCAAATTTGCAGTGTGGTGTAAAGTACTTAAGTAAAAATACTTTAAAGTACGACTTAAGTGGTTTTTAGGTGTCTGTACTTTACTATTTATATTTCTGACAACTTTTACTTCACTACAATCCTAAAGAAAAGAATGACCTTTTTACCATACATTTCCCTGACACCCAAAAGTACACACAGTTATCAAAACAACATTAAGCATGTCCAATCCAAAATTAAATCTAGAATTGGCTTCCTATTTCGCAACAAAGAATCCTTCACTCATGCTGCCAAACAAACCCTCATAAAACTGACCATCCTACCGATCCTCGACTTTGGCGATGTCATCTACAAAATAGCCTCCAACACTCTACTCAACAAATTGGATGCAGTCTATCACAGTGCCATCCATTTTGTCACCAAAGCCCCATATACTACACACCACTGCGACCTGTACGCTCTCGTTGGCTGGCCCTCACTTCATACTCGTAGCCAAACCCACTGGCTCCAGGTAATCTAAAAGTCTTTGCTAGGTAAAGCCCTGCCTTAACTCAGCTCACTGGTCACCATAGCAGCACCCACACGTAGCACGCGCTCCAGCAGGTATATCTCACTGGTCACCCCCAAAGCCAATTCCCCCTTTGGCCGCCTTTCCTTCCAGTTCTCTGCTGCCAATGACTGGAACGAACTGCAAAAATCACTGAAGCTGGAGACTCATATCTCCCTCACTAGCTTTAAGCACCAGCTGTCAGAGCAGCTCACAGATCACTGCACCTGTACATAGCCCATCTGTAAACAGCCCATCCAACTACCTCATCCCCATACTGTAGTTATGTATTTATCTTGCTCCTTTGCACCCCATTATCTCTACGTGCACATTCATCTTCTGCATATCTATTACTCCAATGTTATATGGAGTCGTTTTCAGATGGACATACTGTGGATCATTTCACTTTTTGATTTAGAATTGTAGGACCCCTTAAAGTATAAAAAAATAGATATACACAATTGGTATATTGTAATTACTTCGCCACCATGGTATTGCCATACCTCCCTTATCTTACCTCATTTGCACACACTGTATATATTATTTTTCTACTGTATTATTGACTATGTTTGTTTATTCCATGTATAACTGTGTTGTTGTATGTGTCAAACTGCTTTGCTTTTTCTTGGCCAGGTCGCAGTTGTAAATGAGAACTTGTTCTCAACTAGCCTACCTGGTTAAATAAAGGTGAAATAAAAGATAAAATAAAAACATCCCCGGTCATCCCTACTGCCTCTGATCTGGCGGACTCACTAGACACAAATGCTTTGTTTGTAAATTATGTCTGAGTGTTGTAGTGTGCCCCTGTCTATCTGTCAATATAACAAATGTAAAATTGTACCATAAGGGATATTAAATGGTTTATATTTTTAATTTTGATACTTAAGTACATTTTAGCAATTCCATTTACTTTTGATACTTAACTATATTTAAAACCAAATACTTTTAGACTTTTGCTCAAGTAGTATTTTACTGGGTGACTTTCACATTTTCTATCTTTACTTTTACTCAAGTATGACAGTTGAGTACTTTTTCCACCACTGCAAATGTGGTCTTGTTTTGGGGGCAGATTTCCTTACAATAATAGCCCGTGTGTAGAATAATACCCAAACACGAAAAAGAGGATATCACATTTTTCTACGTTTGTGTACCTATTTAAGATACATCACAGTGAAGATAATAACATTCCTAATGATGTATTTCTGTATAGTACAGATCAAAGACCAATGATGTCATTCGTTTACCATCATCCAGATGTTGATCCACTTCACTTACTGTAGTTCAATAACCAACATATGTTTTTTCAAACTCAAGGTGTCATATCAATAATGACACCCCATTATTTCTTATTATTTCTGCAGACATCTTTGAATCTTCATTTGGAGTAGATATGTAACAGTGTTTTTGGAAAATCTGGTCGCATAAAAAAAACTGGAGATTTTACTGTCATTCTGTTACCAAACCTTGCATCTGCTCTGTTCCTCAAGTAAATGTGTTTTAGCAAAATGTTCAGAGGCAATTGTTAAAAGTTGACTTCTGCATATTCTGTATGTGTGTGGTTTGTAAAACTTCACAAGCAATGGTTTTTGCTTGGCATACATGTTTTGTGTGAAAAAGTCAGTCTCAGCATCACACTGTTACTGTGGAATTGCCCTCATACAATAATAATGAGGATCTAGCTGGGGCAGGTGGGAGCAGTGTACAGACTGGATTTGTATTCATTTGATTGACGGTCGAGTGCCTTAGCGTGGCTCTCAGGAGTCTCATCAACACTCCAGCAGGGGCTCAATGCCCCATTTGAATTAATGCATAGGGAGGGAGACATGGGGTACAGTAAGGACAGCAAAATGGCTGCCATGGGGAGGTGCATGCCACATACATGTATCTGCATAATGACACTGTCTTTGGTCGTGAAAGCAGTATTGTCTGCGACCTGAGAGTGGCGTCTGTGCAATATGAGCATCTATTGGTCCTAGTCCTATCGGCTAAAGTGAAACAACCCACTCAAACTATTTTACCATATGCTCTTAGCCAGAGCGACATACAGAAGCAATTATGGTTAAATGTCTTGCTCATTGGTACATCAACAGATTTTTCACCTAGTCAGCTCTGAGATTCGAACCAGTGTGCTTTCAGTTACCGGCCCAACGCTCTTAACCGCTAGGCTACCCACCTTAATTTCTTATTTTGTTCATTTTAATCTTAATCAAACCATTCCTGTGGCAACAAGCAGAGGAGGATTCCCATTGATGGGGAATAGCACAGTACAGTAGTGGGACGAGCCTCATTTACCTGACAGATACTAATTACTGCACAATGCAGATTACTATGTCACTGACGGCACTGGAATCAATCTATTGCTCAATGTTGAAACTCCTCCTTATGGCAGCCATCGCTAACAGTGTCACACCCTGACCGTAGAGATGTTTTTATGTCTCTATTTTTGGTTTGGTCAGGGTGTGATTTGGGTGGGCATTCTATGTTCATTTTTCTATGTTTTCTATTTCTTTGTGTTTGGCCAGGTATGGTTCTCAATCAGGGACAGCTGTCTATCATTGTCTCTGATTGGGAATCATACTTAGGTAGCTTTTTTCCCCTCCTTCTGTGTGGGATCTTGTTCTTCGTTTGTGACCAGGTAGTTGCGAAGCTGTTCAGTCGTTGTTATCTTTATTGTTTTGTTTTGTCTAAAAGTTTCACTTCATCAATAAATATTATGTGGAACTCAAGCAACGCTGCGCCTTGGTCTCATCCTTCCGACGACAGCCGTAAAGATCCCACCACAAAAAGACCAAGCAGGGTTTCCTGGACTCCTGGACATGGGAGGAGATTTTAGACGGACAGGGACCTGGGGACAGGCTGGGGAATATATGAGGCAAGGCAGCAGGCACGAGAGGCAGCCCCCCCCCCAAGAAAATTGGGGGGAACACGGGGAGATTGGCGAGAGACCTGAGCCAACTCCCCGTGCTTACCGGAAGCAGCGCGGTGAAGCGCAAGGTGTCTCCAGTGCGCGCTCATAGCCCGGAGTGCTATAGGCCAGCCCCCACAAGTACCATGCGAGAGTGGGCATCCAGCCAGGGCGAATTGTGCCAACTCAGCGCGTTTGGTCTCCGGTGCGCCGTTTCGGTCCAGGGTATCCTGTGCCGGCTCTGCATACTGTGTCTCCGGGGCGTTGGGAGAGTTCAGTTCACCCTATGCCTGCACTCCGCCCGTGCCGGGCGAATGTGGGCATTGAGACTAAGGGAGAGGTGCGATTGGTAAGCACCAGATCTCCAGTGCTCCCCCATAGCCCGGTTCGACCTGTGCCTGCACTCTGGAGGGGCCTGGCTAAGTGGTCATCCAGCCGGAGGAGTGGTGCCAAGGCTGCGAACCAGCTCCAGTGCTCCCCCACAGCCCGGTTCATCCGGTGCCAGCCCCAAGCACCAGGCTGTCTCTCCGTCTCCTCTCTCCAGGGTCGCCCTCCTGTCCGGAGCTGCCAGAGTCGCCCTCCTGTCCGGAGCTGCCAGAGTCGCCCTCCTGTCCGGAGCTGCCAGAGACGCCCTCCTGTCCGGAGCTGCCAGAGACGCCCTCCTGTCCGGAGCTGCCAGAGACGCCCTCCTGTCCGGAGCTGCCAGAGACGCCCTCCTGTCCGGAGCTGCCAGAGACGCCCTCCTGTCCGGAGCTGCCAGAGTCGCCCTCCTGTCCGGAGCTTGCAATGCAGCCCCTCAGTCCAGAGCTCTCTACGAGGGCCTTCAGTCCGGGGTCGGCAGTGAGGGTCCCTGCTCTAGAGGCGTCACCTAAGTGAGCCGAGCCAGAGGTGGAGCGGGGTCCACGTCCCTCACCAGAGCAGGAGTAATCCCCCACCAGGGAGTAATGCCCACCCAGACCCTCCCCTATAGGTTTAGGTTTTCCCCTACTTCCCTCCATTGAGTCTATTTAGAGTTATGGGCATTATCCCCATTGTATGTTGGGAGTGAGGTTATTTTTAGGTGGGTAGACATGTGATCACACCAGCTAGCTCGAGATTTAATTATGGTTCTCGTAGCGAGAATACACAGCATGTGGAGTCACACAGCTCCAACATGCTAGACTCACAAAGCCCAGAGCCTGAGACAAATAACTACTGTCCTGTAGCTTTCAGTATATTCAGTAATACTCAATAACGCATGGCTATCTACAGACATTTTAGTAATTTCCTGAGGCTCTGTCAACCAACAGGCTAGTAGTTAATGTAATGGCGCTGGCACTTCCTCCAGCGAAGTCTGATGGGAACCGTGATGCTCGGGGAGCCCCTGGGCAGTACACCTCCTTTACTGTAAGACAAACACACATTATCTTCACCTTACACACCCCAGTGAACAGCTATTACCCCAGTCAACCACTGTCATGTTAACTCTCTGTAGTTTAGCCTACCCCCACTGCTGTGTGTGGTATCTTACCTCAACACAGATTTAACACAGACAATAAAGGTCATTGCTTATCAATAAATCACATTTCTATGACAATGTGTAGAAATCGTGACTGTGCTGTAAAAAAAGAAAAGAAAAGAATGCACTAACAAACAACAAACTGTTCTTAATGCAGAATTTTGTGCCAGACTAACACCCTCATACACTCCTGTAGGGATGGAAGCTGATCTGAGGTCAGTACAAAATAAAACGGGTGTTTAAGTAGAAATGACAGAGATGACTGACACCATATAATTTACCGATGCGACTCTCTCCATAATTTACCTCATTACATGGCACAAAGGGGTCATTACTCAAAAGTGCTCTATTAAGTACTTTTGTTTTATAAGAATGGAGGCTTTGTCACACATGGCATGCTTGAGAGACAACTCTGTCATTTACATTTCAAATCATGGGTGGAGGTTATAGCAGGCTGGTCAACTGCTTCTGTTAAACAGTCACAACTCCCACACCTGAGAGAAAAATGATCTGGAGAACAATGAGAGAGATGTGTTCACTGTCAGTCACCGCACTTTAGGGGTGGCCCTCTCATTATCTCTCTCGTCTGACGCTATAACCACCAAGCAGATTGCCTGGTGTTTTGCAAAGTTTAGCAACAGGAGCAGCAGTTTGTGATGAAAATGAAAATTCAGGTGTTCATGAATAATGTAAATCAGCGTACTTACTGAAAGCGTGCTGACACACACATGCCCTCCCTTTTGTTTATCTGTTGAATTAAGAAGTTTGAGCAGGTTTTCTTAATTTCACACAGATGCAGCAGAACACTGATGGGAATTGTGGCGTATTGCCTCACTGTGGGGGAAATTAAACCACATTCCAGCCGAATAAATTACCATATAGCCTTTCCTCTTTCTCACCTTTTATCTCACTGTATTGCTGACTGACATTAGCAGATGTATTTCTGTTTTCCCCATTTGCATTACAACTACTCAGGCTTTTAGTGCATTGAAAATCCCTATTTTATATTGGCAAAACAGATTTGCTCCATTTTCAGACCTTTTACTAATGGAAAGGCTTTCAAAGCTTATTTTTACCCAAATTACTAAAAAAAAAAGAGGAACGTCGTCTTTCATAAAACATGAGTGTCAGTGGAAGTCCCAGACCACTTTATAATGCCATTTTAAAGTGGGCTTCATATACACTAATACAGCTATGACATGCAGGATAATAGCAACCCACTGTGTGTCGACATAAAAACATGCTTAGGCGGCATGCAGACACGTCCACGTCGCTCAGGGAGAGAGCGAGAGAGAAAGAAAAAAAGAGAGAGAGAGAAAATTAACAGACATCTCCTTGGAGGCCCTGAGGCATTGTTCAAGAACCCTCTCCACCGGCTTCCTGAGACACAATGTCCCAGCCTCATTTCAATTACGTGACGCCAACTCATGCAGATCGATAAGTGGCTATTATGAAATTAGCCAGTGATAAGCCATTCATTTATCTGACAAGACTGTGGCTGGAAAGCAGTGCTGAAGGAGGAGATGGTGGCAGGAGAGAGGACACAAATGCAGCGGGACAACACAAGGCATGAACCGCTGCTTTAACTATCTGGTACAAATGGAACTGAATGAGTATTGTACTCAATATATTTTAAATGTTACGTGTAAGTTACTATAGATTGGCTTGGTATACTCTAAACCTGACTTGTAGCTTCGAGCAAGTACAACGACTAAGGTAGATGTGATCTTGGGTATATTGTACCTTGGGCACAAGGTGCCTTTTCTTGATCCACTGTTCTTTAGCTGCCTGAGTCAGAGAGGTAGGGTTTAAACCTGCTTAGTTATGATTCTAATCAGATAGATCACATAGTCGCGCTCCTTCTCAGAGTTCAATGTATGACCAGACAAGGTCTATGGGTGGCACAATACTTCAATATTCAGGTCTTAAACAGGGATGCTGAAAAGATGTACAACATGCATCATCTTTTTGCTGTGAAAGACATATTGCTGCATGCTCAACGGCATGCTTTCAGTCATATTTTTTTTTAAATGTCATAGTACCCAAACGGTCCTTTTCAGGAATTCATTCACATCTCACAAAGACTTACAAGGGGTAGAATAGCATTTAATGGCACCGTTTTCATGAACCTCGTCAACCACAACAAACATTGAGTCATGATCCCATTTCCCTTCTAACTCTCACACAGCAGGCAAATCAGAGTGTGAGGGCCAACTGATTGCAGCTTTGCAGCCAGTCAGCTGGAGCCGCTCAACCACCACTGTCTAATCACCAGAGTGCTCTCCTGCAGGGTTGTGACGAGATGGAGTACAGCTACAACCTGAAGTTACTTTTCGTAGCAGGTTACGAAAGCATTTTATCTGACGCTAACCTTTTTCCTAACCTTAACCTGATTCTCAAACCTGTTCTGTTAATTCTCCTAACCTGCTATGAAAAAGTCACTTCCATTCATAGCTGTACACCACCTAGTAAAAACCATGTAGGGGTCTGTTCCTTCATGCTGCAGAGCCACCAGGGGATCTGGGTACTGTATACCACACAGTCAAGCTCCCCACTGAAACCTATAGCTAAAAACCCAGAGATGAATGTGTCTTGCGGGCACACTGGGCCAAGTCACACAATCAGACGGACGCACTCGCTATCCTCGCCTCCCAGCTGTGCACCGCTGCACAATGGCATTGTGGGAGAACACTCCTTGGGCTGAGAGAACCTACCTGATCCCCTAATCTGAGCGAGTGTCAAGTCCTTATATCCCATTGCCTCATATCCTGTTACTGCCAAGAACATCTTCTCCTGGTACATGAATGTCTGTGCGAGTGGCAAGTGCATATATCCCTTTCAAGTCCTTCTTTTATGACAGAGCAGAATGGCCATTCTATACGGGCTATGAAGTGAACAGCTCACAGACCAGAGAGGATATCTTAGCTGCAGTCATCGAAGGAGTGTGTTCAAAGAAGCGAGGATGACCTGCAATGGTTTCTCTGTGGAGTTGCACCCTAGTCAACTGTACACTTAGTACCTACTATAAGGAGTTAGTGAAAACGTATCATGGTGTCTTTCATCATGACTATCTACAGTACAGTTTTGCCCGAATATTACATGGTCTATAACTCCATCAGTAGTCGTGATGTTTTTCTCAAGACGTTGCCATTCTATATTGGAGTCGTTATTCTGCAGGGACAATGGCTGTAAAATCAAGCCTTTTGTTTTCTGTTCCCAAGATATGTTAATTAGAGCAAGAATATTGTATTTTTCACACATCAGTTACTCCCGTTGGGAAAGAAGGACCGTGTTGAGTGCAGCTATGATATTATTTATTTTCCGTTCTCAGTTATGCCGTTTTAATTAGGGAACATTAGGAGTGTTTGTTTAGATTGCTCTGACGCACACCAACAGAAAAAGTATGTTTATTTCACGCAAGACATCCCCTTGTATGTAAAAAGGACCAGCAAAACTACAGTTACTGTCTATTGCTGATTGGTTATCAGTTTCACTTTGGAGTGCAGAGTGGATTTGAAAATGAGATGTTTGTTTATAAAGCATTCACAACAGAAAGGAGAGCGTGATAGCTAGATTATAACAAGTGATGCTAGTTCTGAAACTATGATTTAATGTAGAAAGTTTGAATGAGGACGGAAAAATACGTACCGTTATATCGTGTATACCCTGAAGGAAGATGATGATGTCAACAAGCCACTGAAAGTCTACGTCAAATCAAATCAAATTCTATTTGTCACATGCGCCGAATACTTACAGTGAAATGCTTGCTTGCTTACAAGTCCTTAACCAACAATGCAGTTTTAAGAAAATCCCTAAAAAAGTAAGAGATAAGAATAACAAATAATTAAAGAGCAGCAGTAAATCGGATTCCAAGATGGCGTAGCAGTCGGACGAGTGTTTTTGTCTTGTCCTTTCCTGTCCCTTGTAAACATAGTTTTTCCTTTGTTTTCTTTGTTTTTTCGTGTATATATATTTCATATTTTAATATCACTTTCTATCTACGGACTGAATATACTCTCCTGCAACCCACCTCACCCAAAGTGGTACAGATCTGCTATTTTTATACTTAAGAACTCATCAACTCATCAAAAGCTAGCCAACTAACTGGCTACCAGCTAACTGGCTACTAGTTAGCCACGGCCTGCTAGCTGTCTAAAGTACATCAGACTGTTAGCTTAAGAGGCCCATAGGACAAATTCTTTGGCCACTATACCCACCATATGGAGCCCTGCTGATCCGTCATCTGAACCGTTGCCTGAACCGGAACCCCAACAGATGCTAGTCAGCTCACTAGCTACTAGCTAGTAGTCAGCCATCTCTAGCACAGACAACTCTCGTCAGTCTGCACAGTGCAAATCTGACTTATTTTTCTCCATATCTCCCGATTTCTACCGCAAGCTCTGAACATTTTTGTTTTCTCACCTAGATCACCACAGCTTGCTAGCTGCTATTCGAGTGGCCACTCCTGGCTAACGTCACTGTCCCGAAGCAAAAACCAATTAGCCTGGAGCTAGCCTAGCTAGGCCCATCTCCCGGCTAGCCAAAGAGGTCCATCAGCCACTACTTGGGCTACAATACCTCGTTTTGCCAACTGGCTTGGACCCCCGCCAACTCATCACGACTGGACCACCGACGTGAATCGCCCGATGGGGTTCTTCACAACTGGCTCCGCCGTCGCTTCATCCCCTGAAATCCCATCTGCTAGCATGCTAGCCGTGGCCTGCTAGCTGTCCAGAGCACATCGGACTGTTAGCTTAAGAGGCCCACCGGACAAATTCTCTGGCAACTATACCTATTCTGTCAATTGGCCTGGTTTACCACAAGGTTTACCACAAGGCTCTTCTGTTAGCTTGCTAGCCCCGGCCCGCAAGCTGCCTGAAGCCACTCACTGGACTCCTATGATCACTCGGCTACGCATGTCTCTCACTAACATCAATATGCCTTGTCCATTGCTGTTTTGGTTAGTATTTATTTCCTTATTTCACTGTAGAGCCTCTAGCCCTGCTCAATATGCCTTATTTAACACTTTAGTTCCAACTACCACACATGCGGTGATATCACTTGGTTTAAATGATACTTCTAGGGACAGTATCTCTTTTATCGTCACTCTATGCACAGGTTTACCCGCACTGTATCCACATCCTACCATATCTTTACCTGTAATCCAGGCCCTGCAGTGCCTAGCTCCGTCCCCATCCCCCAGGCGCTATCATTTGCTGACATCTATAACCGCAAAAGCCTTGATTTCATGCATGTTAACATTAGAAGCCTCCTCCCTAAGTTTGTTTTATTCACTGCCCTAGCACACTCTGCCAACCCGATGTCCTAGCCGTGTCTGAATCCTGGCTCAGGAAGACCACCAAAAACCCTGAAATTTCCATCCCTAACTATAACATTTTCCGACAAGATAGAACTGCCAAAGACGGCGGTATTGCAATCTACTGCAGAGATAGCCTGCAGAGGTCTGTCTTACTATCCAGGTCTGTACCCAAACAATTCGAGCTTCTACTTTTAAAAATCCACCTTTCCAGAAACAAGTCTCTCACTGTTGCCGCATGCTATAGACCACCCTCTGCCCCCAGCTGTGCTCTGGACACCATATGAGAACTGATTGCCCCCCCATCTATCTTCAGAGCTAGTGCTGCTAGGTGACCTAAACTGGGACATGCTTAACACCCCGGCCATCCTATAATCTAAACTTGATGCCCTCAATCTCTCACAAATTTCAATGAACCCACCAGGTACAACCCAAAATCCGTAAACACAGGCACCCTCATAGATATCATCCTAACCAACTTGCCCTCCAAATACACCTCTGCTGTTTTCAACCAAGATCTCAGCAATCACTGCCTCATTGCCTGCATCCGTAACGGGTCTGCGGTCAAACAACCACCCCTTATCACTATGAAACACTCCCAAAAACACTTCAGCGAGCAGGCCATCCTAATAGACCTGACCCGGGTATCCTGGAAGGATATTGGCCTCATCCCGTCAGCAGAGGATGCCTGGTCATTATTTAAAAGTGCATTCATCACCATCTTAAATGAGCATGCCCCTTTCCAAACATTTAGGACCAGGAACAGATACAACCCTTGGTTCTCTCCAGACCTGACTGCCCTTGACCAGCACAAAAACTTCCTGTGGCATTCTGCATAACATCGAATAGCCCCCGTGATATGCAACTTCTCAGGGAAGTCAGGAGCAAATACACACAGGCAGTTAGGAAAGCTAAGGCTATCTTTTTCAAGCAGAAATGTGCATCCTGTAGCACAAACTCAACATGTTCTGGGACACTGTAAAGTCCATGGAGAATAAGAGCACCTCCTCTCAGCTGCCCACTGCACTGAGGCTAGGAAACACTGTCACCACCGATAAATCCACTATAATTGAGAATTTCAATAAGCATTTTTCTACGGCTGGCTATGCTTTCCACCTGGCTACCCCTACCCCGGTCAACAGCCCTGCACTTCCCACAGCAACTCGCCCAAGCCTCCCCAATTTCTCCTTCCCCCAAATCCAGATAGCTGATGTTCTGAAAGAACTGCAAAACCGGGACCCCTACAAATCAGCCGGGCTAGACAATCTGGACTCTCTCTTTCTTAAAGTATTTGCCGAAATCTTGTAACCCATATTACTAGCCTGTTCATCCTCTCTTTCATATCGTCTGAGATTCCCAAAGATTGAAAAGCTGCCGCGGTCATCCCCCTCTTCAAAGGGGGAGACACTCTAGACCCAAATTGCTACAGACCTATATCTATCCTACCCTGCCTTTCTAAGGTTTTCGAAAGCCAAGTCAACAAACAGATTACCGACCATTTCGAATCCCACCGTACCTTCTCCATTTTGAAATCTGGTTTCAGAGCTGGTCATGGGTGCACCGCAGTCACGCTCAAGGTCCTAAACAATATCATAACCGCCATCGATAAGAGACATTACTGCGCAGCCGTGTTCATCGACCTGGCCAAGGCTTTCGACTCTGTCAGTCACCACATTCTTATCGGCAGACTCAACAGCCTTGGTTTCTCAAATGATTGCCTCGCCTGGTTCCCCAACTACTTCTCTGTTGCCTGTTGTCTGGACCTCTTGCAGTCTCAATGGGGGGTGCCACAGGGTTACATTTTCAGGCCGACTCTCTTCTCTATATATATCAATGATGTCGCTCTCGCTGCTTTTGATTCACTGATAGACCTCTACGCAGAAGACACCATTCTGTAAACTTCTGGCCCTTCTTTGGAAACTGTGTTAACTAACCTCCAAACGAGCTTCAATGCCATACAACTCTCCTTCTGTGGCCTCCAACTACTCTTAAATGCAAGTAAAACTAAGTGCATGCTCTTCAACCGATCACTGCCCACACCTGCCCGCCCATCCAGCATCACTACTCTGGACTGTTCTGACTTAGAATGTGTGGACAATTACAAATACCTAGGTGTCTGGCTAGACTGTAAACTCTCCTTCCAGACTCACATTAAGCATCTCCAATCCAAAATTAAATCTAGAATCGGTTTCGCATCAAAGCATCCTTCACTAATGCTGCCAAACAAACCCTCGTAAAACTGACCATCCTATCGATCCTCGACTTCAGCGATGTCACCTATAAAATAGCCTCCAACACTCTACTCAACAAATTGGATGCAGTTTATCACAGTGCCATCCGTTTTGTCACCAAAGCCCCATATATTACCCACCACTGTGACCTGTATGCTCTCGTTGGCTGGCCATTGCTTCAGACTCGTCGCCAAACCCACTGGCTCCAGGGAATCTACAAGGTCATCTGCTAGGTTAAGCCCCACCTTATCTCAGCTCACTGGTCACCGTAGCAGCACCCACCCGTAGCACTTGCTCCTGCAGGCATATCTCACTGGTCACCCCCAAAGCCCAATTCCTCCTTTGGCTGCCTTTCCTTCCAGTTCTCTGCTGCCAATGACTGGATCGAACTGCAAAAATCAATGAAGCTGGAGACCCATATCTCCCTCACTAGCTTTAAGCACCAGCTGTCAGAGCAGCTCACAGATTACTGCACCTGTACATAGCCCATATGTAAACAGCCCATCCAACTACCTCATCCCCATACTGTATTTATTTATTTATCTTGCTCCTTTGCACCCCAGTATCTCTTCTTGCACAATAATCTTCTGCACATCTACCATTCCAGTGTCTAACTGCTATATTGTAATTACTTCGCCACCATGGCCTATTTATTGCCATACCTCCCTTATCTTACCTCATTTGCACTCACTGTATATTGATTTTTCTTGACTGTATGATTGTTTATTCCATGTGTAACTCTGTGTTGTTGTATGTGTCAAACTGCTGTGCTTTATCTTGGCCAGGTTGCAGTTGTAAATGAGAACTTGTTCTCAACTAGCCTACCTGGTTAAATTAAAAAATAAAAAATAAAAATAATAATGATAGCGGGGTTATATATCGGGGGTACCGGTACAGAGTCAATGTGACAATGTGAGGGGGGCAATGCAAATAGTCTGGGTAGCCATTTGATTAGCTGTTCAGGAGTCTAACAGCTTGGGGGTAGAAATTGTTTAGAAGACTCTTGGACCTGGACTTGGTGCTCAGGTACCGCTTGTCGTGCGGTAGCAGAGAGAACAGTCTATGACTAGGGTGGCAGGAGTCTTTGACAATTTTTAAGGCCTTCCTCTGACTAAGCCTGGTATAGAGGTCCTGGGTGGCAGGAAGCTTGGCCCAAATGATGTACTGCACCGTACGCACTACCCTCTGTAGTGCCTTGCGGTCGGAGGCCAAGCAGTTGCCATATCAGGCAGTGATGCAACCCGTCAGGATGCTCTCGATGGTGCAGCTGTAAAACCTTTTGAGGATCTGAGGACCCATGCCAAATCTTTTCAGTCTCCTGAGGGGGAATAGGTTTTGTTGTGCCCTCTTCATGACTGTCTTGGTGTACTTGGACCATAGTTTAGTTTGTTGGTGATGTGGACATCAAGGAACTTGAAGCTCTCAACTTGATCCACTACAGCCCCGTCGAAGAGAATAGGGGTGTGCTAGGTCCTCCTTTTCCTGTAGTCCACAATCATCTCCTTTGTCATGATCATGTTGAGGGAGAGGCTGATGTCCTTGCACCACACGGTCAAGTCTCTGACCTCCTCCCTGTAGGCTGTCTCATCGTTGTCGGTGATCAGGCCTAACCCTGTTGTGCCATAAGTAAACTTAATGGTGGTGTTGGAGTCGTGCCTGGCCGTGGAGTCATGAGTGAACAGGGAGTACAGGAGGGGACTGAGCACGCACCTCTGAGGGGCCCGCGTGTTGAGGATCAGCGTGGCAGATGTGTTGTTATCTACCCTTACCACCTGGGGGCGGCCCGTCAGGAAGTCCAGGATCCAGTTGCAGAGGGAGGTGTTTAGTCCCAGGGTCCTTAGCTTAGTGATGAGCTTTGAGGGCACTATGGTGTTGAACGTTTAACTGTAGTCAATGAATAGCATTCTCACATAGGTGTTCCTTTTGTCCAGGTGGGAAAGTGCAGTGTGGAGAGCAATAGAGATTGCATCATCTGTGGATCTGTTAGGGAGGTATGCAAATTGGAGTGGGGTCTAGAGTTTCTGTGATAATGGTGTTGATGTGAACCATGACCAGCCTTTAAAATAATTTCACGGCTACAGTTGGTCAGCGCATGCTCGGAGTGCACGTCCTGGTAATATGTCTGGCCCAGTGATTGTTGACCTGTTTAAAGGTCTTATTCACATCAGCTGCAGAGAGCGTGATCACACAGTCGTCCAGAACAGCTGATGCTTTCATGCATGTTTCAGTGTTACTTGCCCTGGGGCAAGCATATAAGTTGTTTAGCTTGTCTGGTAGGCTTGTGTCACTGAGCAGCACTCGGCTGTGCTTCCCTTTGTAGTCTGTAATAGTTTGCAAGGCCTGGGGCATTGGGATATTTTTTAGACCAGAGGTAAGAGTGCCTCCTACTCCCATCCAGGGACTGACCAGGACCAACCCTGCTTAGCTTCAGAAGCAAGCCAGCAGTGGTATGCAGGGTGGTATGCTGCTGGCTAAAAAAAGCTTCCGTGTTAGAGTCCCGCTCCTTGAAAGCGACAGCTCCATGGCTTCTGGTTGGGGTATGTACATACAGTCACTGTGGGGACGACATCCTCGATGCACTTATTAATAAAGCCAGTGACTGATGTGGTGTACTCCTCAATGCCATCGCAATAATCCCGGAACATATACCAGTATGTTCTAGCAAAACAGTCCTGTACTGTAGTTTAGCATCTGCTTCATCTGACAATTTGTGAAACATAAGATATAACATAACATAAGATTTGTTAAACTTATTACAGTTTTTAATGTCCCGTTGGTAGGATATACGTGCTTTCAGTTCATCCCATTTATTTTCCAGCGATTGAACGTTAGCTAGCAGAACGGAAGGCAAGGGCAGATTAGCCACTCGTCACTTGATCCTCACAAGGCATCTTCATCTCTTTCGGCAAAACCTATGTTTCCTTTTCCAGCGAATCATGGGGATCTGGGCCTGGTCGGGTGTCCGAAGTATTTCCCTCTCATCCGACTCATTGAAGAACTCCTCGTCCAAAATGAGGTGAGTAATCCCAGTTCTGATGTCCAGAAGCTCTTTTCGGTCATAAGAGACGGTAGCAGCACCATGTACAAAATACTTTTGATCCTGATTGCGTGAGATTACTCACCTAAGTGGTGTTTTCAATGTTATTTTTGTATGGAGGGGAGCCTTTGATTTATCAAAGCACTTCAAATACACTCATACATATCTTTGTAAGAGCTGATGCCCATCATCCAATCAAGGTAAAGCTTGCCTATATATTATGTTGCTTTCTTACTAACAACCAATGATCAAAGCAGAAAGATGAAATTGTCAAGGCAGATTACCCTAACACATTGCCTTTAGTAGGAATATTTAGACTAATTCCCACTACAACAAAGGCCCATTGAACTCTATTCTGCTTTCATCTACCACACACACACACACACACACACACACACACACACACACACACACACACGCACACGCACACGCACACGCACACACACACACCACAATGCCATCACCTTGGTTCACTCACTAATAGCTCCGTAAAAGTGTTAAAACTACCTGTTACTCTCCCTCTCTAGTATCAATGCACCAGAAATGTCTCTAAAAGGTCTAAAAGGTGATCATCATCTAGACCAATTACCTCGGTTGGTCAGGTGTGGTGCCTAGTTGGAACATCATCCTGCAGTACCTGCAGCACTCCAGGTACAGGGTTGTCTTCCCCTGATCTAGGCAGCTAAATGTGCCATTTGAGATGCTGTGGGATGTTCAAGCCAGAATGTTGAATAAAATGTTACACTACATGACCAAAAGTTTGTGGACTCCTGCTTGTCGAACATCTCATTCCAAAATCATGGACATTAATATGGAGTTGGTCTCCCCTTTGCTGCTTTAACAGCCTCCACTCTTCTGGGAATGCTTTCCAGCTAGATGTTGGTACGTTGCAGCAGGGACTTGCATCCATTCAGCCACAAAAGCATTAGTGTGGTCGAGCACTGATGATGGGCGTTTACAGTAGGCCTGGCTCGCAGTGGGCGTTCCAATTCCTCCCAAAGGTGTTTGATGGGGTTGAAGTCAGGGTTCTGTGCTGGCCTCATTATTCCTCCTCCAAACTTTACAGTTGGCACTATGCATTTGGGCAGGTAGCATTCTCCTGGCATTCGCCAAACCCAGATTTGTCTGTCAGATGTGAAAGCGTGATTCATCACTCCAGAGAACGTATTTCTACTGCTCTAGAGTCCAATGGCAGTGAGCTGTACACCACTCCAGCCAAAGCTTGGCATTACACATGGTGATCTCAGGCTTGTGTGCGGTTGCTTGGCCATGGAAACCCATTTCATGAAGCTGGATGAACAGTTCTGGTGCTGACATTGTTTCCAGAGGCAGTTTGGAACTCAGTAGGGAGTGTTGCAACCGAGCACAGACGAGTTTTACACACTATGCGCTTCAGCAGTCCTATTCTGTGAGCTTGTGTAGCCTACCACTTCGCAGTTGAGCCATTCTTGCTCCTAAGTTGACTGAGAACACATTCTCATTTACAGCAACGACCTGGGAAATAGTTACAGGGGAGAGGAGATGAATGAGCCAATTGTAAGTTGGGGATGATTAGGTGACCGTGATGGTATGAAGGACAGATTGAAAATTTAGCCAGGACACCAGGGCTAACACCCCTACTCTTATGATAAGTGCCATGGGATCTTTAGTGACCACAGAGAGTCAGGACACCCATTTAACATCCCATCCGAAAGATGGAACCCTGATATACCACGGCTTTCAGAGAATCACCATTCAGTGATTGAACCACCCACAGAATAATTAAGTGATAATGCTTGAGAGGCCAGTGTTTGAAGGATATATTGGCACGGGCATTGTTAGGCCCGAGACGAAGTCGAAGCAAACCACGCCAATATTTCCTCCAAACCCTGGCTTTGAGGACATTATCACTTTTATACAAAGGGTTACAAACATATTCAAATAATGATTGACATATTTTAATTTAAAACTTTATTTTGATACATTCATTCATACTGTTTCATCCTTCCACAAGATATAGTCCAGAAACAAATCTAGGGTTGTTACCCAACCCGGCGGGTCATTCGTTCTATTGGTACGGTAGTCAGAGACGCAACCCCGTCGTTCAGTCTTCAGTCAGAACAGTAGCTGCATTTGTTTAAGCTGTGACATTTATTTGGATACATCCATAACAATGAGCTAATGAGGCACGATTTCTCCTGGCATAGAAAATGTGCTCTCTCTTCAGGACACTGTTGTTCACAGGAGCTAGCCAACAACACAGCAAACACAATAACTTCAAACTGAAGCTGGAAAGACTGCAAGCTAGCTTAAATTGACATTTCTTTGTATATATCCATAAAAATGATGCCATCTGATTCATGATTTCGACTGGCTGAGAAACGCTGCCTACCTCTCTCTCTCATCTCACTCCCAACCCCTACACGCTCATTACTATTGGACAGTTGAAGATCGAATTTAAATATTGAAACAATGTTTCAAATGTCGGAGAGAGACAGCAAGGTTTTTACAAATCTCAGCTTTTGAAAACTAAATGTTAGCCTAAAAGAAATGTGAGATAATGTCTACATGCTTTTTATTGTGTAGATTAAGTTCATAACTTCCCTGCCTGGACTGATGGATTGTGCAGTCAGATGGAACAGAGTAAATAGGAATTTTAACGTCATAGATTTAGCCGATGATAACTTGTGGAATAGACACCGGCTGGAATACACTTTTAACCAATCAGCATTCAAGATTAGACCCACCCGTTGTATAATGTCTGATATACCGCGGCTTTCAGACAATCAGCATTCAGGACCCAAACTACCCGGTTTATAATTTAAAATATATATCTGCGCCATCTGAATGTCACTATTTAATTTATTGAGGAACGTTGAGCTCTACAGCAGTCTCACAACTCAATCGCTGGTTAAAAACTGTTTTCTGTCCCTCCCAAAATATAGAATTTGTAGATAATTGGCACTCTTTCTGGGACTCACCCACAAACAGGACCAAGCCTGACCTGTTGAGGAGTGACGGACTCCATCCTAGCTGGAGGGGTGCTCTCATCTTATCTACGAACATAGACAGGGCTCTAACTCCCCAATCTCCACAATGAAATAGCCAGGCAGCAGGTTGTTAGCCAGCCTGCCAGCTTAGTGGAGCCTGCCACTAGCACAGTCAGTGTAGTCAGCGATCCTCATTGAGACCGTGTATGTGCCTCGACCTAGGATGGGGAAAACTAAACATGGCTGTGTTCGCTTTAGCAATCTCATTGGAATATAGACCTCCTTCATTCCTGCCATTATTGAAAGAGATCGTGATATCTCACATCTCAAAATAGGGCTACTTATTGTTAGATCCCTCACTTCCAAGGCAGTTATAGTCAATGAACTAATCACTGATCAATATCTTGATGTGATTGGCCTGACTGAAACATGGCTTAAGCCTGATGAATTTACTGTGTTAAATGAGGCCTCACCTCCTGGTTACACTAGTGACCATGTGGCGAAATCCTGCACGGAGCCTTCACCGTGCGCTGCCACTTTAAGAGCGCATCAGCAGTAAGGAAGGAGGAAATAAAAACAGCTCTTTCAGCTCTTTGGGGAGGAGCTCTTGGTTGGCGCAACAGTTTGATTGTGTGTGCTGTGCGCAGATGTCCTTGTTTATTTGCAGCGTGTGTAGTTGATCAAGTATTTAACTCAATCATCGGTGTGACAGTTCTAGGTCGTGGTTGTTGTCGGTTGGGACCGCACCGGTTATGGATGCATGGATTAGTAGCAACATTGTTGCGAAGCTTTGACATACAAACCAACCAACCATCGGACGGTCAGACAGTACACCGGCATGCCTGAAGACCACAGCTAAGATCTCTCGTTCCCTTTCTCTTCCTTCTATCGTTCCAGTGCTTTACCCTGCAACAGACTTTCTATTTTTCAAATGCACTTCCCATTGAAGTTCATTAGAGCTGGACTATCATTGCCCTGCCAGAAGTATTTGGGTGGACATTTTAGTTAAAAGGGAGGTTGTTTGTGTATTGTTATTTGAACTGTTTTGAGGTGGGGTGTGCTAATGACATGTGGCCGAGAAGATTGTGGACATTTTTAAGGCCTTTGTTGTGTTGTGTCTATGAACACCCCCCACATTCTTACCCTCTGCACTCCTCTACTGGAAGATAATACATATTACTACAAATCTTCTGTTGATGACTGGGTTCTTTATTGTATGAAGTTGCTGTTCAATTGCTCTGCCATTATTATTATTATTATTATTATTATTATTATTATTGTATGAGGTATTCTTGGTGGGGTTACCCCTGTGCTGATGAGGTATTCTTCGTGGGGTTACCCCTGTGCTGTGATATGGGTTTTATAGGGTGTGTACTCTCTTTTCTCTCCACTGGCTATCTGGTAAACAGGCTACACTCTAGGCAGTCACTTCTGCTGAGGTGTGTGGGTTTGGTAGTGGTACTCTTTTCCTTTCGGCATGGTTAATACAACATACAGGAACTAAAGTCCTTCTGTTCACCTGACATAGAATTCGTCACAATCAAATGTCTACCAAGAGAATTCTCTTCGATTATAATCACAGCCGCATATATTCCCCCCCAAGCAGACACATCGATGGCCCTGAACAAACTTTATTTGACTCTATGTAAACTGGAAACCACATATCCTGAGGCTGCATTCATTGTAGATGGGGATTTTAACAAGGCTAATCTGAAAACAAGGCTCCCTAAATTCTATCAGCATATCGATTGCCCAACCAGGGCTGGTAAAATCCTAGATCATTGTTATTCTAACTTCCGCGACGCATATAAGGCCCTCCCCTGCCCTCCTTTCGGAAAAGCTGACCACGACTACATTTTGTTGCTTCCAGCCTACAGACAGAGACTAAAACAAGAAGCTCCCGCGCTCAGGTCTGTTCAACGCTGGTCCGACCTATCTGATTCCACGCTTCAAGACTGCTTCGATCACGTGGATTGGAATATGTTCCGCATTGCGTCCAACAACAACATTGACGAATACGCTGATTCGGTGAGCGAGTTCATTAGAAAGTGCATCGACGATGTTCTACCCACAGCAACGATTAAAACATTCCCAAACCAGAAACCGTAGATTGATGGCAGCATTCGCGTGAACCACTGCTTTTAACCAGGGCAAGGTGACCGGAAACATGACCGAATACAAACAGTGTAGCTATTCCCCGATTCCCAAGGCAATCAAACAAGCTAAGCGTCAGTATAGAGACAAAGTAGAGTCGCAATTCAACGGCTCAGACACAAGAGGTATGTGGCAGGGTCTACAGTCAATCACGGATTACAAAAAGAAAACCAGCCCCGTCGCGGACCAGGATGTCTTGCTCCCAGACAGACTAAATAACTTTTTTGCTCGCTTTGAGGACAATACAGTGCCACTGACATGGCCCGTTAACAAAACCTGCAGACTCTCCATCACTGCAGCCGATGTGAGCAAAACTTTTAAACTTGTTAACCCTCGCAAGGCTGCAGGCCCAGACGGCATCCCCAGCCGCGTCCTCAGAGCATGCGCAGACCAGCTGGCTGGTGTGTTTACGGACATATTCAATCAATTCTTATCCCAGTCTGCTGTTCCCACATCGCAATCACACTGCACACTGCACATACCCATCTGGACAAGAGGAATATCTATGTGAGAATGCTGTTCATCGACTACAGCTCAGCATTTAACACCATAGTACCCTCCTAACTCGTCATCAAGCTCGAGACCCTGGGTCTCGACCCTGCCCTGTGTAACTGGGTACTGAACTTCCAGGCGGGCCGCCCCCAGGTGGTGAGGGTAGGTAACAACATCTCCACCCCGCTGATCCTCAACACTGGGGCCCACAAGGGTGCGTTCTGAGCCCTCTCCTGTACTCCCTGTTCACCCACGACTGCGTGGCCATGCACGCCTCCAAATCAATCATCAAATTTGCGGATGACACTACAGTGGTAGGCTTGATTACCAACAACGACGAGACAGCCTACAGGGAGGAGGTGAGGGCCCTCGGAGTGTGGTGTCAGGAAAATAACCTCACACTCAACGTCAACAAACCAAAGGAGATGATTGTGGACTTCAGGAAACAGCAGACAGAGCACCCCCCTATCCACATCGACAGGACAGTAGTGGAGAGGGTACTAAGTTTTAATAAAATGCTAATTAATTACTTAAAAATCATACAATGTGATTTTCTGGATTTTTTTAGATTCCGTCTCTCACAGTTGAAGTGTACCTATGATAAAAATTACAGACCTCTACATACTTTGTAAGTAGGAAAACCTGCAAAATCGGCAGTGTATCAAATACTTGTTCTCCCCACTGTATATTCTGTACTCTATATCATCTACTGCATCTTTATGTAATACATGTATCACTAGCCACTTTAAACTATGCCACTTTGTTTACATACCCTACATTACTCATCTCATATGTATATACTGTACTCGATACCATCTACTGCATCTTGTATATGCCGTTCTGTACCATCACTCATTCATATATCTTTATGTACATATTCTTTATCCCTTTACACTTGTCTGTATAAGATAGTAGTTGTGGAATTGTTAGGTTAGATTACTCGTTGGTTATTACTGCATTGTCGGAACTAGAAGCACAAGCATTTTGCTATACTCGCATTAACATCTGCTAACCATGTGTATGTGACAAATAAAATGTGATTTGATTCCCTGGAGGTGTTCCGCTGTCTCTGCGCCAGCCCAGCGGTTGAGTCGTGTTGTGCCTGTTTGCGTCCCTTGGGAGTACTGAGAATGAGACTCTGCTCCGAGCAGAACATGTACCTCTGCCTCGCTCCTACAGAGAGAGAGACTCTGTGTGTGTGTGTGTGGACCCCTAAATCACAGTACATAACAAAACCACAACAGCAACAAGCTTTCCCAGAAGGGGAGCCAGACGGGCTCTCATGGAAACAGTGTAAAGTGACCTTCAGGGACCATTGATGCTCCCCAGAGATGTTTCATATTCAGTATGTCGTGTGGCTTTATGTGTAACCATCACAACCTTGAGATCCATGCACTTTCACTGGAAATAGCTACTAGGAACTTATTTGAGGGCTTTTTGTATTCATAACTCGACTACTACTGTTATTATTGTGTCCAGAATTACATTGGGATTCATCACTATCATGAAACAAATTAAAGTGTACAACGGTCCCACATGCGAATATTGGCAGACTCAAGAGATCTTTTATTTTCTCTGCCTCCATAGTATTGACAGTAATAATCTTCTGCCTTTGTGTTTTGTCCATAGCTAGTGGTGGTGCTGTGAGAGGGAGGCTCTTGTAGAACACAGGACTCCCACAGGGGCTTTATGAGTTTCCACAGGCTAGCATGCCACTTTAGCATAATAACAACACTGGTCTTTAGAACATGCTGTTCATTTGTGACTGTACAGTGCAAAGGGCATTTCTATGTAATACAAACGACAGTATTTGACTTAATTTGCAGCTATTGAATTCATTCATTTTCATTTCCTCTCAAACATACAACTGAGATACGGCAGGCAGGACTGTTGTACCCAAACAGAACAAAGGTGAAGCATTAACAGGACACTGTGTGTGTAGCAAAGAGAGATATGAATCAATGTAGTGCACGTGTCAAACTCATTCCACGGAGGGCCAAGTGCCTGCAGGTTTTTGCTCCACCCTTGCACTTGATTGATGAATTAAGGTCACTAATTAGTAAGGAACTCCCCTCATCTGGTTGTCTAGGTCTTAATTGAAAGGAAAAACCAGGCACTCGGCCCTCCGTGGAATGAGTTTGACACCCCCAGTGTAGTGGATTGAATAGGTTGCATGGATGTGGTGAGAACACAGCCATCCACTGGTAGAGCAGAGCCTAACTGAAGCAGGGTAGGGAAACATATCTGGTACTGAACATGATTGCTATCTACACAGTGTAGGTTGTGTGAGTCATTCTTCGAATTGAAATTCCTTTGAAAGTTGAAGACATTGGATATGTTATTTCAACTCGTTTCTTCCACATAATTAAAATAGGTGGCGCTCAAGGTAGTTTTGTCCAGCAAATAAAAAAAAGGGGCAACAAAATATCCATAGTCTTTATATGAGGTATTCTGTCGTTAGTGTTCTCACCCAACAATGCAAATATGTTGGTGGAATTAGCAGGCAGGTTGTGTGTGTGTGTCTGCATGGGTGTGCGCAGACCACAGTTTAGAAAGATGGATCGGGTTCTGCATCATAACTCGTTGCCATGGTGACCGATACTGGATCTTTGGAACAGCCAACTTTATTTCCAGCTGAGAAGAGCACTACTGAAGCCTGTCGTGCTCCGGTTCTAATCATGGGACTCGACAGTTCCATATGTTGTATGAGGACTTTTTGACCAGAGTATCGACAACTGTACACAAATACTATTGAATAAATTCTGGTTTACACAATCCATGTTGAGGCTGATGTAGTTCATTTTGAGGATGCAGCTTCAAGGTGACATTGATGCCCCCAACATGACAGTCATCAGGACAACGAGGCACCAGTGGATTAAGACAGAAAAACAATGACACTTTATAACTACCATTACTACAGTGCCTGGCTATCCAACTGTCCTGCCTTGAACTTGACCTCAAGTTTGACAAAAGGACCACATAGAAATTAGGTTCCAACAATGTCGCTTGTCCCACTGGCCATCACAGACCAATGTCCATGTGGCTTAGAAGCCTCGCATTCAACTAAGATGAAGAAAAGGTTATTGTCATTTAAGAATGCAGTGGAGCACCCAGCAAAGCACAGAGGACATGGTGTGCTTTTGTTTTTCTTTTTACTCAGATGCCCCCCCCCCCCCCCATAACATAAATATTATGTTCTTATGATACCTTTGTAGCCCCTGAAGGAACCCTTATCGACAAAGGGGTTTAATTGTCTTAGGAATTCATCATTCCCGGTGTTGTCTTGCCAACCCCCTGTCACACCTCTGAGATGCAGAGGTTCTGAGGTTCTTTAGATCCTATATGTCGGATATCTGATTGGAGGTTAACTTTACAGTAATACTGTTGGTCAACATCTCAGATTTTGAATCCAAACAACTCAGATGTTATAAAGGGGTCTTAGCCTAATTTTTTCTCTCTTTTGTTCCTGGCCTGTGCCAGTGAGATACACTTTCTTTCGTTCTCCACCCCAGGGACTCTTGGTTGCATGGCCTTTCAGGCTATGACCTCTCACTCTCATGCTTTGTAACTTAAGTTTATGCCTTGTATAATGTAGCGTTCATCTTACAAAATAATTAAATACACATTCCTTTCTTGACTGCCTATTACTAACTCAACTATACTCTCTTGCATATTTGATCTTTATGGAGTCAGATCAACAGGCTAATTGCATAGTCTTATAATGGGTCCCCTGAGGTATGTACTGTGCCTTGCTAAGGAATGATTAAAACCTGTAATACTACAGCAATAACATAACTTACTATAAGCCTAATCAAAGTCCACATACACCAAAATGAAAGTATGAGAATCTATCGCACTATGAATCATACATTCGTAGGAGTTCTGTGGTGAATGAAATGCCTTTGGTCTGTCAATGGTTTATGTTGCTTATTGGTCTGAAAATGGCACCTTTCCTCCTTATTGACTTTTACAGGGTATTTCTGAAAGGGCAGCACAGCGCGTGGCCCTAGTGTGTTGAGGGAAATGTGTGCGTCTTGTGTTTTTCCACCTCCCCCTCTCTCTGACATGGTGTTGTTTGCGTTTCAGAGCATTGGTGGGAGAGCGCGAGTCGAAAAATCCCTCACTAGTCTAGTAGCAAGCCACAGGGTCCATCAGGCTTCCACAAATGCCAAAGCTATTAATCTGTGTTACAAAAGACTCGCTGCAGAATGTATCCCAATTTTGATGCAAGTGTGACGTGTGGGAGATCTCGTAGGTTCCATATCAGTAGAACAGGATCTACTGGTTACGAATGGTTTTAGAGAAATATTACCTTAGTCTAAACAAAATGCCATATGGGCAATTGTTTTTTATTCTTTAGGATGTATTTTTCTGAGCAGATGGTTCCAAACCAGCCAGCCAATTCAGGGGAGACAAAAACCCATATATTCTCTCCGGCCATCTCTCCCCCCGACCCCTGCCATCCTCAGCTAGGTGAGTGGTTCCTTGCGCCAGAGATCCCAGAGATGGAGGTGATTGGCTCTGAGGACCAAGAAACCGCTGATAATGAAATATGGCCTCCTTCAATAAACAAGATAAGGGTTGGTTTTATTTTTTCTCCAATGACTATCAGTTCCACAGGATCAAATGCATTTCGGTGTACACGGACGTGGCCATTCCATCCATATCAACTAGCCTCCAGGCCTCAGCTCAGTGAAGATCTTTAAGGTCTTCACACTGAAGAAAAAAAGCCACCTCTGTCACATTTCAGATCTAAAAAAAAATAAAAGTTAGTTTAAAAGTAAAGGTAAAATTATATCTGATAACACTGCAGTCCCGTACTTTCGTTAGTGCGATGAGAGCCCAACTGTGACGTGTATCAGTAAGAATAATTACATGGATTTAGCATGAACAAAAACTACATCCCTCCATTTTCCAAACATGTCCCCATGAGGCTGTGGTGAGTGCCTTTCAGAGGGCTGGTTAAGGAACAGATGAGAGGGGGTTTAAATGAAGCTACAGGGAATGGGTTGAAACTCAGTTAATGCTAGTTTTACTACGCAGAGGAGAAGCAGTCAAGACCGTCAAGTTTGTGAACAACAAGACTGGAAAAAAGACAAAACCGGGGGTTTAAAAAGGAGATTATGTCACAAACTACAGGAAGGAGGAGGAATGAATGTCTCAAGGTGAGGGAGACTAATTAACTTGGATGGCATTGCTAAATTAGTCCAGCGTCGATGTGTCTTGGAGACGCGGCGTCGCCAGGGATGGGTGGTCCCGCTCCAGTCAGACGACGAGGTGATTGGCGATGATGAATAACCATGGTCGGGGAGCACACAACTGAACCCCCGCTGTCACGTTACATACCAGCTCAGTGGTATCGTATCACCACATCAAATTAGCCTTAATAAACACTAACAAGTCGACAGAGAGATAATCAAACTTTTATTAAATGACTTCATCTTCTGTACATGCATAATGTAGAGAGAATGAGGTGTGTGTCCCTTACAGAAAAACACGTCACATGAAGTTCATGTGACATGTAAAACAACATGTGAGAACATTTGTGAAATAAACGTGACAACTTGGGAAGCAAAATGTCAACGTGACACCATTAAACTACACTTGACAACATTTGAGTAAATGTGACAATAATGGGGAGGCAAAACTAACATGTGATCGCATGAAACTACATGTGACAACATTTGAGCTTGACAAAAACCTTCAGGGGACCATGACAACATCATCCCAATAATGTGCTAAAAACATCCCGGGGGACATCTTTGAAACAAACCGGGAACTAGACAAAACCTCCAGGGGACCATGACACAACATCCCAGGAATGTGCTAAGAACGTCCTGGGGAAAATCCTTGGAACAAACCAGGAACTAGATAAAACCTCCAGGGGACCATGACAACATTCCAAGAACATCCTAACAACGTCCTTGGGGACATCCCTGGAACAAAACTGGAACTAGACAACAACAAAAAACTCCAGGGGACCACAACACAACATCCCAATAAAGTCATTGAGGAACATGTTTGTAAGATGTTCAAGACCTTTGTTTTACAATTCATCAAGACGTAACATGATGAGTAAATACATGATATGGAGGTTTTAAAGTAAGTAGCCCGCTGTTTCGCTAAAATAGTCAAATCTTTACTCAAATGTCAATGATTACATTTGACATGATCACCTAGTAGTTAAGTACTGACTTTTCAATATGAGGCCACCTGGGATTTACTGGCTTTTCAATATGAGGCCACCTGGGATTTACTGGCTTTTCAATATGAGGCCACCTGGGATTTACTGGCTTTTCAATATGAGGCCACCTGGGATTTACTGGCTTTTCAATATGAGGCCACCTGGGATTTACTGGCTTTTCAATATGAGGCCACCTGGGATTTACTGGCTTTTCAATATGACCCCACCTGGGATTTAAACTCTTAACATCGTCTGGATTTGTGGTAAACTGATCTTTCTGTTGTGGCACAAACTCTGAAGCATTCCCCTACATCGCTGCACTTACCAAAAGAGTGCTATCTACACTGCCATTTTACTTATCAGTTCATCTGACTATTCTCTCATTGTTTAACTCATTTACTTATTGCAGCAATCTGAGGGTTTTCTGTACAGTTGTCTAATGTTGGAGGGTATATTATTCTGTTTTAACATTACTCCTGAATCACACCGATAAATGCACTTTTAACAAAACAGATTTACTTTGAAGTCCAAAGTGTAGGAATATATCGGAATGCCATGAACGAAGAGGTTGGGAGTTGAAATCCTCGGCGAGGACATGTGGAATAACAATTACTGTATAAACAAACATACACAACGTAATCATGTATGTCAAAGTGTGCCAAATATGGGAGTTGAAAACATTATGTTAAAAGCACCGCGTGTGCATTCTAACAAATCTGTTTTATTTGCAGGGCATCACCTGTGAAATCTCAAGTGAAAAATATCCCCCCCAAAAAGATTCACATTTGAATAAAAATGTGAAAGGTTCATGTGAAACTACACGTGAAATGTTCCAAAAACACATGGTTTCACATGTTTTTTCTGTAAGGGGTGTGTGTGTGTGTGTGTGTGTGTGTGTGTGTGTCTCTACCTACCGGTAAGAGGGGTTTCTATATCGAGATGTACTCCAGTAAAGTCTAAAACCTAAAATCTTTACCAAGTACATGATGCAAGAGCCACACATTTGTTTCAGCACAACATGGGCCCCTGTATGTAATGCAATGCTCTAAATACAGCTGGGTAAAGTAATAGAACTACTCACAGCCACATCACTGTCTTGAGAAATACAAAAGAAGATGCATTTCAAAAAGTATGTTCCTTCAGTTGATTTGGTTACAACAAAATGCACTGCAGTAGCTTACTCTATAACTCTTGCTCACGATATACCAAGAGCAGCTACACCTATCAATATTGCTAACAGAACAAGCTGTAAACGCTTGAGTTACAGATGCAAAACGGATTTCAAAAGATTCCATATGTATTTCTACCGGGGTGTAACCTCAAGACCTCTCCCCATCAACAATACTAGAATATTTCATTTTCAACATTGAAATGGCTATAAAGCAAAGAATTAATGAAAACAAATTGCTTGCTTTTTATGATTTATAAATGGGGATATATATATTTGAATGACTTCAGGTTGAAAATATACCACCTGGGTTAAAAAATTAGGGCGTGAATTGAGTATGGCAGACATCATATCCTAGCTCAACACCAACAATATAAAATAGGCTACTAAAATCATTCAAATCCCCATTAAAAGGCAATAGCAGTTTAGCGTATTATGGCAGAAGTCAATTTAGCTTGTTTTTGTTCTCCGAATATCATTTTAGAGTTTTTAAATTGTGTAGAAATGCAGTAAATAAAGCTTCAACTTTATCTCCCCACCAATGTCACTGGCATACCCTAAGTTTAGCTGAAACGACCCCAGTGATTAAAATGTACCAAGTATAAATCGGAACAAGAGAGTAAAAGCGCCATCAACATGAACAGAAAAAGCACCAGGCTTTTTTTTTTATCCCCTTGGGGAGATGGAACTAATGGATTTCCAAAAAAGACCTCCGTAAACGTGCAAGGCATTATGCCTACTTTGGCTGATGGTAGCAGGGATTTTGTCTTGAATTTAGTCTAAATGACATAGGCTCCATCACAGAGCAGGTTGTTTCACGTGCAGATGGAGACCAGGTTTTAGTGCTGAGATGGATAATATGGTCACTGGACTGACAACGTATTTACACTGTAATGATGCAGATGAACAGAAGCAGAGAGCCGGTTGCACATAACCTAGGCAAGCATTATATACCTTGGTCAACAGATCATTAGAGTCAAAATGTCCAAGACCTCTTTTAGTTCCTAAAACAAACAAAACATCCCTCATGTGCTCGGTGATGCACCACGTACATTCAATTTCCTTTTTAAGATTCATCAAAAAAGAACAACAAATCTAAATGGCCTATGTACAAGAGATTTACATTAAATATACCATCACAGAATCTTCTTTAGACACCCCATTGGATCTAAATAGGACTAGAGCTCTCAGTGGCTTCAGGTTCCCCTCAGAACAGAATAAAAAGGTGTGCATATGACACAAAGGCTCTAAAAGCTACTTTCAAATGTCCCCTTCCACCCAGCGACAATAACAGAGACACCACTGACACAGAGAAAGGACATGCTGGACTTGGGCCGAGGGTAGAAAGGGAAGGGTGAGAGCAGGGTGTGTAAGAGCTTGGGAGGGGCACTCCGTTGGAGGGAGGGGTGGTTTGTTCTTTTTGGAAGTGGGGATCCGTGGCCCGTTGGGTTCTACCTCGTCAGCTGGCCCACCACCTTCAGGAGAGTTTTGTTCTCCTGCTTCAGCTGCTCATTCTCATCCTCAATGTCATCAAGGTCCTGCAAAACAAAAACAAAGGCGACAGCTCCACTTCAGCTTGATCTAAAGGAAGTCATTTACTTTCATTATGCAAGATCTGCCTTATTTTTACCTCAGAGAGTTAGCTTGTCAGTTTAGAAAAAGATGAGAGTGAGAGGTGGAACGAAGAGTTTCACCTCCCGGGTCTCTCTTCAGCAGAATTGCCTTGATAATAACAAATTAAACTTGAACAGCTCCAATTAGACACAAATGAGGAGCCCCATTGCCATGACGCACTCCCATCAAAGCGCTGATCTAAAAGTGACACTTCTCATTTTCGGCTTCCTCCATCACTGGCGGAAGCGACAGGCGACCGTCAAGATTAGCTAAGCCGTACTTGTCGGAAACTTAAAAAGCGAGGTAGTCTGCGAATCACACACTGGAGGTCACAGAGCCACAGACATGCTGTGGCTACAGAACAGCTCACTGTCTGAGCTCTGACACAAGGGGAGAAAAGCAATCTCATTTCGCATCTGGCGGCTGCCTCCGGCATACCATTTGAACCTTTTTAAGTTACAACCGACTAATAACTTTATTCACATTTCATTTAATCTCCCAAAATAGATTATATCCACATGTACTTCAATTTGCATGCACCTGCTTGAGCCTGTATTCTATGTAGCCAACACCCAGAGTCAGATGTTTTCCAGGGTCATATCATCTGCCAGCACCTCAGCCTTATCCAAGCCTTCCCTACAAAACAAACTTTGCTAGTGAGTCACAGTTCAATCTTCAAGCGCCGCGAGAAGGAGACGCCACACTGGATCTGTTCCTTATCTCCTGCCATCCCATCAGGCTTTGCAGTAACCTCTCCGAGGGACATTTCTGATCACTATCGCCCCGGCGAGTGTTCCCACAGGGAGGCTGCCTCTTATGAGGTCCTGTTCATGTGATGCTATCAGGGGTCTCTGATCCAACAGTTATATGGCCTCCTCCACATGGCTCATAGGCTGTAGACTGCAGTGGCTATCTTAATGAAGAAATGTGAAGATAATAAAGAAAGCCAGGCATTGAGGACACTTGCAAGTTCCTGAAATGTGCAAAATCAACACTGTTCGGCAACTGTATTTGTTGGCAGGGGAGACTCGGGGCTTGTTTGCATTGGAATGCCTCATCGAGGAAGGCTGCAAACTCTCTTTTGGAATATTTCAGAGTATTTGGAATATTTCAGAGTATTTGGAATATTTCAGAGGCCTCCTGCTGGGTTTCCCAATGCCAAAACATGTGACACAGATAATGTGAGCAGGGGTCATGCGATGGGGAGAGTTTGTTGATGGTCTCAGAGTGCTGGGAACACTGGACCACTGGCCCAAGATTGTAGACTCAGGAAACAGAAACTCTGACCTCGGATTTCTTCTCAATATGCAATGGCAGGAGCTAGACAATGATATGAAACCTTCAAAGTGAGTGAATGCCATCCATTTTAGAAAGATACAAAACAACATCGAGAGAAATGCTAAGGAATGTGTTTCACTGGATATTTGCCTCTGTATACAGTGTGGGTCTACAGTAGGTATGGAGACAGGGTGTGGGGTATTTGTCTCTCTGTACACAGTGTGGGTCTACAATAGGTATGGAGACAGGGGGTGGGGTATTTGCCTCTGTATACAGTGTGGGTCTACAGTAGGTATGGAGACAGGGTGTGGGGTATTTGCCTCTGTATACAGTGTGGGTCTACAATAGGTATGGAGACAGGGGGTGGGGTATTTGCCTCTGTATACAGTGTGGGTCTACAGTAGGTATGGAGACAGGATGTGGGGTATTTGCCTCTGTATACAGTGTGGGTCTACAATAGGTATGGAGACAGGGGGTGGGGTATTTGTCTCTCTGTACACAGTGTGGGTCTACAGTAGGTATGGAGACAGGGTGTGGGGTATTTGCCTCTGTATACAGTGTGGGTCTACAATAGGTATGGAGACAGGGGGTGGGGTATTTGCCTCTGTATACAGTGTGGGTCTACAATAGGTATGGAGACAGGGTGTGGGGTATTTGCCTCTGTATACAGTGTGGGTCTACAATAGGTATGGAGACAGGGTGTGGGGTATTTGCCTGTAGGCTGTCACAGATCGGACTCCCTGGTGCCAAGGAGAAGCAATGTAATTGGTCTCTAGAGAAAGAAGCACATGACACAGCTGTCTCTTTACATTCAGTCTGTGGATTTAGCCTAATGCGTGGACTACTAAATGGTTACATAACATTCAGGAGCATATAGGAGAGGAAATGTAGTAACTCTTGACTAATGATGAATTAATTATAGGCTGATAACCCTAGTGGTTATAAGTCACGTTACATATCAGGGGATGATTGAAATCAGACTCGTACTCCACACTACAAGGGTTTCTCTTAACCACAGCATGTAGAATGTTGATTGGCATTAGGACTCTTGACATATAGCAGGGGCCTAGTGTTTTCTTCAGACTAGATCCGATAAACTCTCTGTCAGGGAAGGGAAAATGTCATGTTTTGAAAAGGGGAGCTGTTTTAAGTCAGGAGGCACAGAGCGAAACTAAAAAGTTGTTTCTCCAAACTGCAATGGGGTGCAGGGGAGTGAAACTGAAGAGCTCTGCACCTCGAACGGGTCTGCATATCGTTTACTTCAGGCTCTGTAGACCAAAATCGGATGGGGTTACAACCCGTGTGGTTGACAATGAGTTTAAAATGTTGATAAAACACCAATCAGATCCAGTTCAGAGGTTGGGGTATGGGAGATAAAGAGAGCGAGAGAGAACATGAGAAATGACTTTTTTGGGGGGTGCCTGTGTGAGTGTTAATCCTTGCAAGCGCTGGATAATTGTAATCTTCTGCTTATCCGAGAAGCAGCTTTACAATATCAAGCTGATTGCCTGCAGATATGGACGTGGTAATTTGGCAATCGGTTCTATTTAGTCCTCGGCTTCACTCAACACAGCTGTGAGAGACTGAATTGCTCCAAGTTTCCTCTGCAGTACACAGTTACTAAAAATGACAAGCTTTCAACTGACAATTAAGAGAAACTATAATAAGATTAAAGTTGCAATATGTAACTTTTTGGGTGACCTGACCAATTCACATAGAAATGTGTGTTATAGATCAGTAATTCTCATTGAAAGCAAGTTGAAGTGGTAGATCTGTTCTACGTGTGCTATTTATATGCTTCCCTTAAGTTACATTTTTGCATTTTCTTTCTTTCAGTTTTGTACACAAGCTTTAAAACTGAAAATAAAATATTTTGGGTTATGAAAAATATATTTCCCAGCTGTTTAAATGGTACAATGATTCTCTACACTATACTTGCCAGTTGCCACAAACTGAAATTTAGCTAACTATTAGAATTTTTGCAACCAGGAAATGGCGGAGCTATTTCTGCATAGTGCATCTTTAACTGTGGCAGGATAGAGATGTCCATCAAAGGATTATGGGCAAAAAACCCCACATAGGTATACATTACTATACCTGTGTTCGAGACTAGAAGGGCACCATACATTATCATTTAAGTAGCATACTATTCATTTACAGTGCCTTGCAAAAGTATTCGGCCCCCTTGAACTTTGCGACCTTTTGCCACATTTCAGGCTTCAAACATAAAGAAATAAAACTCTATTTTTTTGTGAAGAATCAACAACAAGTGGGACACAATCATGAAGTGGAACGACATTTATTGGATATTTCAAACTTTTTTAACAAATCAAAAACTGAAAAATTGGGCGTGCAAAATTATTCAGCCCCCTTAAGTTAATACTTTGTAGCGCCACCTTTTGCTGCGATTACAGCTGTAAGTCGCTTGGGGTATGTCTCTATCAGTTTTGCACATCGAGAGACTGACATTTTTTCCCATTCCTCCTTGCAAAACAGCTCGAGCTCAGTGAGGTTGGATGGAGAGCATTTGTGAACAGCAGTTTTCAGTTCTTTCCACAGATTCTCGATTGGATTCAGGTCTGGACTTTGACTTGGCCATTCTAACATCTGGATAGGTTTATTTTTGAACCATTCCATTGTAGATTTTGCTTTATGTTTTGGATCATTGTCTTGTTGGAAGACAAATCTCCGTCCCAGTCTCAGGTCTTTTGCAGACTCCATCAGGTTTTCTTCCAGAATGGTCCTGTATTTGGCTCCATCCATCTTCCCATCAATTTTAACCATCTTCCCTGTCCCTGCTGAAGAAAAGCAGGCCCAAACCTTGATGCTGCCACCACCATGATTGACAGTGGGGATGGTGTGTTCAGCTGTGTTGCTTTTACGCCAAACATAACGTTTTGCATTGTTGCCAAAAAGTTCAATTTTGGTTTCATCTGACCAGAGCACATTTTTCCACATGTTTGGTGTGTCTCCCAGGTGGCTTGTGGCAAACTTTAAACAACACTTTTTATGGATATCTTTAAGAAATGGCTTTCTTCTTGCCACTCTTCCATAAAGGCCAGATTTGTGCAATATACGACTGATTGTTGTCCTATGGACAGAGTCTCCCACCTCAGCTGTAGATCTCTGCAGTTCATCCAGAGTGATCATGGGCCTCTTGGCTGCATCTCTGATCAGTCTTCTCCTTGTATGAGCTGAAAGTTTAGAGGGACGGCCAGGTCTTGGTAGATTTGCAGTGGTCTGATACTCCTTCCATTTCAATATTATCGCTTGCACAGTGCTCCTTGGGATGTTTAAAGCTTGGGAAATCTTTTTGTATCCAAATCCGGCTTTAAACTTCTTCACAACAGTATCTCGGACCTGCCTGGTGTGTTCCTTGTTCTTCATGATGCTCTCTGCGCTTTTAACGGACCTCTGAGACTATCATAGTGCAGGTGCATTTATACAGAGACTTGATTACACACAGGTGGATTGTATTTATCATCATTAGTCATTTAGGTCAACATTGGATCATTCAGAGATCCTCACTGAACTTCTGGAGAGAGTTTGCTGCACTGAAAGTAAAGGGGCTGAATAATTTTGCACGCCCAATTTTTCAGTTTTTGATTTGTTAAAAAAGGTTGAAATATCCAATAAATGTCGTTCCACTTCATGAATGTGTCCCACATGTTGTTGATTCTTCACAAAAAAAATACAGTTTTATATCTTTATGTTTGAAGCCTGAAATGTGGCAAAAGGTCGCAAAGTTCAAGGGGGCCGAATACTTTCGCAAGGCACTGTATAATACAATTGTGAGCATCCTGTCGGGAAGTATCACCGCCTGATACAGCAACTGCACTGCCCACAACTGCAAGGCTCTCCAGAGGGTAGTGAGGTCTGCACAACGCATCGCCGGGGGCAAACTACTAGCCCTCCAGGACACCTACAGCACCCGATGTCACAGGAAGGCCAAAAAGATCATCAAGGACAACAACCACCCGAGCCACTGCCTGTGTACCCCGCAACCATCCAGAAGGCAAGGTCAGTACAGGAGCATCAAAGCTGGGACCGAGAGACTGAAAAACAGCTTCTATCTTAAGGCCATCAGATTGTTAAACAGCCATCACTAACACAGGGAGGCTGCTGCCTACATACAGACTTGAAATCATTGGCCACTAATAAATGGATCACTAGTGACTTTTATAATGCCACTTTAATAATGTTTACATATCTTGCATTACTAATTTCTTATGTATATACTGTATTTTATGCCATCCATTACATCTTACCTATGCCGCTCGGTTATCACTCATCCATATCTTTATATTCTTCTTCCATTCCTTACTTAGATTTGTGTGTATTAGATAGTTGTTGTGGAATTGTTAAACTACATGTTAGATATTGCTGCACTGTCGGAACTAGAAGCACAAGTATATCGCTACACTCGCAATAACATCTGCTAACCATGTGTATGTGACCAATAAAATTTGATTTGAAAAATTGTGAAAGTAGATCTAGCCTTGCTACTCTAACATCTGTATAGTAACCTCTTCAAAATACCTTAAACTCTCAGTGCCTTAGAGGCTGCCCACCCTAGCCCACATCTACCCTGTCAACACTGGTTGACTCTCTCCAACACTCCCCACTCTAGCCCAACTCTACCCTGTCAACCCTGGTTGACCCTCCCCAACAATCTACCCCACAGCTACCCTGTCAACCCTGGATGACCCTCTCCAACACTCCCCAGCCTAGCCCAACTCTACCCGCTCAACCCTGGCCGAACCCTCTCCAACACTCACTCTATTCAGCAAGTCAATCTCCTCCTTCAGCTTTCCAATCAGGTCGTCTTTATCCTGGTGGGCTTTCAGCAGCTGCTCGTTCTCCTGCCTCTGTCTGGCCAGCTCCTGAGAAAGAAGGGGCAAAGAGCTCTGTTAACGTTAGAACACATCCTGCAGCACTTTGGTATGGTCCACATACACAGACAGAGAGACAGAGACAGAACAAATATAGAGGCCTCATCCATGTGGAAATATGGTCACATTTCAAGATGATATTTACGCTGCGAAATGAAGGCTCGCCAGGAATCCGCCTCTCCAACTTAACTTTGTTTTTTACTACAGATAAGCGTGAACTGGTTTCCATGGAAACCCATATAGCAACGAGAAAACATCAAAACAATGTAGCATGATGACCATACCACGGCGACCATAAATCTTCAGGCCGCGGAAGATACATTTTATTTTATGGAGGGTTACCCGAGTTACATGGGTAACTGAAGGTTGAAAGTAATACTTTCATTATCATGATGAATGACACTACAATGCGATACTCACAGCAATCAAGGGTGCTGCACATTTGTCAATGTTGTATAAAGCTATGAAATCTACTGCATTTAAACGAGCCAGAGACCAACGACAGAACTTGCTGAAATCAATACAAAACTAAAGTGCACTGACTGCTCTCTCGAACTCGCCAGTGATGTGCAAACTCTCCATTTACAGGCGTCGTGGCAAGTGAAAGCAGTAGTTTTTCTTTTAGAAATGGACTGGACAGGGATGACATTTGAGAATCTAAAAAGTGATTGAGAGGGAGGACAGAGTGTTTCATAAGAACAGGGTGATGGGGAAGAGAGAACTCCAGTAAAATACATTCTCTGACTGAACGCAGAGGAGTTATTGCAGACAGGAATATAGGAATGCCTACATCTGACTGAAGACGAACAGCGAGGCCAGACTGGGCAGACGCTCAAACGACTCAGAGAGGAATTCATCTTTTAAAAAGAAATCCTCAAGATTTAACAGGATGCTGATAGATGCTTTAAAAACAGTTATTGCAGCAGGGCCTTGGGAGAGGAGAACTATCAAAGTCTCTCTGCCCCTGTGACGGATGGACAGAAGGACAAACAGGGCTTTCAGGAAACGTGAGATGGATATAGACAGAGAAATAGCAGTCGACGGGAAGGATAACAAATACCAACAATAAAAATGGTCAAATGTGCCAAGAAGCATAACAGTCATTCTGAAATAATCAACTAAAACATGTCATTTTAATATTTACATCACAGTGACATTATAAACATTGGATAGTGATGATGGATAGGCCTGTGTTGAAATAGTTGTCAACCAGTGAACGACAGGCCTAATGCAGAACCTTCCCCCAGCTATGCTTGCTTGCTTGCACTAATCCAATGCGTTCAATGCATGAGGGGGAGTGACCGAGTGCACGTTTCTGGGGGAATGGTAGAGCAAGCCTAATTTTGAGTACCTTTTCCAGTTCCTCCATCCTCCTCTCCAGTCCTCCGGCGTTGCCGTGGCGGTTGCCGTGGCGGTGTCGACTGTTCCCCCCCGCCTCCTCCTCAGAACCAGGACCTCCAGAGCTGCTGCTGCCACAACACACACATCAATACTTCTGACCAACACCAATGTCCATGCTTTCAACACTGACTTACTGTTGGGTACGGTACACGTTCACAAAAACCTGTAGTTTGTGAAGTAAATCCAATAAGGAACGTATAAACCTTTTGAACGTTCCTTGACATTCAAAAGAATCACATAAAAACTGAAAAGCTGTTGTAGTGTATGACTCAGAGCCTGTTGAATGCACAATACAGCTCTAATGGTCAGACTTAAGTGTGAGGAGAACAAGTACTTATACCTTTTATCCCATTAGAACATAAAAGCTGTCAGGGTTCTATCTCAAAGGGCGAAGAATGGATTCTGAATATGAGGCCATTTCAATATGACTATCTTGAATGCTGAGATGTGTAAAGAGTGCCCTGCTTAAATCCACTTCATGTCATTAGCAACAAAGCGTCCCTATTCATCGGCTAGTGAAAAGAGGTGCTCCGCGGTCCTTGGTCTGCTAGTGAGGAACAAACAGCTCTCTCCCCCTTTCTCTCTCTCATTCTCGCTCTTCTCTGAGAAGACTCGAGGGCAGCGAGGGGAATATTGGAACTTATTTCCTAGCGGCTTTTATTTCAATAATTACTGACGTGGAAGTCTTGGAATGAGTTGCGCTCCTCATATTTTTACCCATGCGGATTGTGCCCGGTCCAATAACTCTCTCCTGGAATCAAATTATTGGGCAGCCGCTGGGCTTCGCCTCATTGCTTAAGAGGGTTGTCTGCATATTTCTCAACAAGGCCCACAAAAAAAAAAGAAAAAAAGGGAAACTTCTGGAATTGCCACAGAAAACCATAATATTCCATTGTATTCCACCTGTAGAAGTGTGTTCAGGCTGCTACCTACTGGGCATTCTATAGACCAGTTAAGAGAAGAGTGATCCCAGTCTCTGGAAGAGTGCAGTATGTCTGCATTACAGAAAAGGAAACTTCAATATTTCTTAAACGGGGTTGAATACCTACTTATCCTGAGCAGTAAATATATATACTTTCCCGAGACTACATGATCACAAGCTCCCTAAGAAGCAGAAATAGCAAAAAAATAAATAATAAATCAGACCATCTCTTTTATTTAGCCAGGAAGCTCCACCACTCATAATACAAACACTCATGTAGTAATGCAGTTTTTTGGGGCTATTTGACATTTACTTCCTCAGTAACTCAGAGGCTGAGCCCACAGAAATTATTTTCACTCACTCTTTTCAGAACTAAAGAGTGTTGTGCCCATTGCTTTTGATGATAGAGAGAAAGTCCTTGAAATGCTCTCCATGGCACTTTCCTACACCAAGTGAATGACATGTTTTTGGCTGAATGTCTTCAAGGCCACTCCACCCTTGTAAATGCAAACACACAAACGCTCTACATCCCTCTGTCTCTAGGGCTTGCAGCATCTGCCAGGCACCCAGTCTAAACGGCCATGCCCTCAGTGCTAATCACCCCACTCTGGTCCATTAGCGCCCCGCAGAGACCGCACGGGAGACAGGCAGAGGCAATGATCCACTCTTGGAGGTCTCAGCAGTTGGGGGTTGGAGAGGAGAGGCAGAGACCCAATGGCCACACACAACAAGCATTGAGATGCCTGGTGTGGTCTGCTAGCAGAGCCCAGTGGAACAGAGAAGGCCCATCCATCTTAAAGTCATAAGCCATCTCCAGACTGACAACCAGCAACAGGCTGATCACTATAATAGCCCATATCAACCATAATGATAGTGTAGTGAGAGAGGATGGTGTGAATGCATTAGCAGCCTGTTGTATAGTTTCAGTGGAGTTCAGAGACCGGGTTGTCCAATATTTCCACCATCTTGTGGCGCCCACCTGGCAGCCTCTCTGCGCCACAACACTGGACCATCCGACAGTGGAGGCCAGCCAATCACAGTAGGACATCATTACTGGGCCAGATTGGGAGCGTCAGCCGGTGAACTGGGCAGGGATCACACAGAACTTAACAATTTGATGGCGATTGTCCTTATGCAAATAGTGGAAAAGAATGTCCAAATGGTGGTTGGAAATTTAGCAGTGTGGTGTCTGGAAAAACAGAGGTGTCAATGGCTTTGGACACTTAACAGTGTTAAAGAAGATAAATTGAGGTGTCAATGGCCACACCATAAGCAAGAAAAATACTGACTTGGTGTGGATTAATTGGCTCTTGTATGCTCCGATAAGTCAATCATAGTAAGTGTGTGGTATAAAGAGGATGTCGGCTGTAATCAGCAACAACTCTTTCCGACCTTGATTGAACTTCAACTCCTTATCGAGACATCGGATCGGCTTGATATGCTCTCGTATCACGTCAACGTTGCATTGCCTGCAAACTTGTCGAACGATAGTCTGAACAAAATGTACACGCCTGTTGTTGGCATACAGTCTACTAGAGCAGGTTTTCCCAAACTCGGTCCTGCCCCCCCCCCTGGGTACACACCTGATTCAAATAATCAAAGCTAACTTGAATTAGGGTGGGCCCCAGGACCGGGGTTGGGAAACCCTGTACGAGAAGACACCCGGCGAGTTAAGCTGTGCTGTAATTTCTGATGCATTGAAATCAAACTGGAACTAGATGTTCTGACAGGCACCGTAAACACAGAGGGCATTTACAATGGTGAAACTTCAAAATCTATTTAAGTAAATGCAAGGTCATCTGCTATGGTAATTAATGACCTAAACTGTTGCCTTCTCTTCTTGGTCTTCCAGGTTCTCCGTTTCTTCACTTTTATCACCACCTTCACTCCCACCATACCAGAAACAATAATACACGCCCTCATTCTCAACAGAAGTAATAGGGAAGGTTTCTTACCTCTGGTGGTGGCCACTCCCGGATCTTGGAGTATCCTAGGAAAACAAAGGAGAGCCATGTCAGAGGAAGGGGATACTCAGACAACAAAGGGACAGGGTTCTTTTGTGCAAGTATATTACATACTGGTGGGCTATGTCAGGGGGAGGGCCATTTCTAATTGCTAATGAATACATGAACAAAGGCAAGGGAAGTCTATCGTACACAGCGGTGGAAATGTTTGTTAGGATGAATACTCAATGTGCCTGAGGAAAATTATGATCTGTAGCTTGAGTTATGAAACGGTTTAGTCAGCATTTTTGTATTCAACACCTGTGTCCAGATTGTGAAATGCACCGAGGAGACTCAAAAATAATCCGCTCGAAAAGCTTGTCACTGCCTGACACAAAGCCCACCTTTCCTGATTAATCTGCCTAGGGTGAGCACACACAAACGCACACGCAGTTGTGTGCAACACAGAGACACGACAACAAAATAGTATTGCGTCAACATCAGCAGAAAGTCATCAGGAGTAGCTACTACAGAGAGCCTGTAGGTTGTGTATAAACCTTCTTGTACCTCTGCTGCTGAACTGACAGATAGTTAAGCTATTAGCTTCAGGGGAGCTATCACCACACAGCCTCCAGTTGTACCATGCATACAGAAATGTAAAAAAAAGGGGCGGATCCTTAATTAACGGCCTCTGCTGCAGCCCTAAGAGCCACTATTACAGAGAACAGACAGGCCTCAGGAATGCCTCGGAAACAACACTATGAATGAGCTGTATGCATGTTACATTTCCAGCTCTTATGTTAATTTTTTGTTTGTTTCAACACTCATATTAAAGTCAATACAAACAGAAATCCATGCACATACAACATATTCATGGGTAACAGTAACAAAATAAACAAATACCAGAAAGAAAAAAAATCAATAATGTCCTGTTGTCTTAAAGTGACTCATTAATCAATGAGCAGAAACAAGGGATTGGTGACGTCATGTACCTTTCTGTTCTAGACTTTGGTATAGTCTGTTTGTTTTGGCTGCAGGTGTTCCTGCCTCCGGTCAGGGGGTAGCCAGTCTCTGAATTTAGATTTTAGAAGGCTGACAGCGAAGTCAGTGCAGAGTTGTGTCTTTCATGAAGCCGGGGTAGGGACAGTTGGCATTCTTTTATTTTCATAGGTATACATATGACTGAAGAGATTTTAACAATGGGATCTTAACAATAGAAAACAATTAAACTGAAAAATACCTCTGTTGCATCAACAGGAGGCAGTGTGTGTGTGTGTGTGTGTGTGTGTGTGTGTGTGTGTGTGTGTGTGTGTGTGTGTGTGTGTGTGTGTGTGTGTGTCAAAGATACTCTAAATCCTGTGTGATTTGTGTATGTTACCTGTAAAAAAAAACTTTGGGGGGACGACCCCCTTTCAAACAGTCCCATTTTTACCACATTTGTGCCGGGGTAAACCATGTATATATCCTGTGCACATGCCTGTACCGGTGACAATGGGAGTAGGGGTTCCTGAGTGGCGTAGCGGTCTAAGGCACTGCTTCTCAGTGCTAGAAGTGTCACTACAGACACCCTGGTTCGAATTCAGGCTGTATCATAACCGGCCATGATTGTGAGTCCCATAGGGCGGCGCACAATTGGCCCAGCATCGTCCGGGTTTGGCCGGTGTAGGCCGTCATTGTAAATAAGATTTTGTTCTTAACTGACTTGCTTAGTTACATAAAGGTTCAATTTAAAAAATATATAACATTAAAAAAAAAGAGGGTATGCAGATGTGAGTAAGCGTCTATTTTTATAAATCCATTGAAAATATACCATCACAAAGAAATCCATTATTAATTTGTTTATGCAGGTCCTAAAAACCATTATAAGACTAATAAAATACATTTTCAAAAGAATGAAATAGCGTATTTTGGGTTTAATTACATTACTTTTCCCACACAACTCGAGTGTCACGGTAAAGCATGGAAACGCTGTCATGTAACAAAACAAGTGATATTTTGAAACAGAGCCCATTGCCCCCATTTTCCAGAGTTTGTAAGTGATTGTATGTTAGAAACCTTAGAATCTGCTCTTTCCGATAATGTAAAGAAATGTAAAAGCTGACCTGGATGAACGTCCGAAGGATGATTTGAAAAAGTCACTGTTTTATCCAGGTTTCATACATTTTCCTACCCTCACTCTGCTTTGTTAGAAATCATGCACATTGATATCTTGCTAACAAATGTCCTCGCCAAACTGCCTTTTTTAAATTGTAGGCAGCAGACATGTATCTAAATAAGACTAATCGTACTGTAGGGTAGAGAAGCCCCTGACTTATCAACCGTATGCAAGAAACTCCTCTGTGTTGTCTTAGGAATTCAGCATCCTCCGTTTTATTTCTCCAACCCCCATTGTCTCACCTCTGATAAGCAGAGGTCACATCATGCAGATCTGATATCTGATTGGAGGTTAACTTTACAGGAATACTATTGGCCAACAACTCAAGATTTTGAATCCAAACAACTCAGATGCTTATAAAAGAGTCTAAGACTCAAGGTTCTCTTTTTTCTTTCTGACCTTCTTTCCTTCTCTACCCCATGGATTTCTGGGGCATGGCATTTCAGGCTATGATTTCTCTCTTATCATGCATAGTATACTGCTTTGTTAATGTCAGTATTGCCTTGTAACTTCAGATTTATGCCTTGTATGTGAATCCATTCATTTTCCAAGGTAGTTAAATACACTTGTATTTCGAATTCCATTCTCAGACATTTCTTCATTGCCTATTACTGTATCGCAATTATAGTGTTCTTGCATATTGCTAATTATCTTTATGGAGTCAGATGAACATGTTAATAGGCTAAATACCTAGTCTTATTACGAGTCGCACTTGAGGTATTTGTAAATAACTGTAAATACACACGTCAAATATTACTTCCACTAGAGCAGCAAAACATGCTCAACATAAATGTCAACATGATATTGTAGCCTATAGACTTGTGCCACTCCAGGTAAAGAGGAAAAGCGCAGTGGCAAATGTTCTCCCTCTCATAAATCACATGCACGTTGTTTAAAAAGGAATTTATGGGTGTTTGCGATCTGAAAGCCTTTGTGAGCTGGACAGCCCAGTAGAAATTCAGAAATCCCAGCTTAATAAAAGTTGACATTAAAAGCCGAATTGTAGTTTAAGTTTGACACGCATGTATATTTACCCATCATTTCTTAGGTAGATATAAGGACCTTTTAAAATATACCTGTTAAAAGTCAATACAAAAATCTAAAATAGCAGATTCCTGTGTGTGTTCACGCAGGCTAAATGCTAAAGCATTTCTGTGACAATGACAAAGTCATGACAAAATGACAATGACAACATTTCAGTGACAAAATCCAGCTCAAGGACAGAACCACATACAAGTAAATGGAGATAAACACATGAAAAGGAATTCAGTGAAGCTTTGTAATTGACAGGTTTGATGTCGGACAAGAATAGACTGTTCATGATTTCTTGTGTGCCAAAGCCGGTAAGATAAAAGGCAACGTTTTATACTGAGGCGTTGGCGGGACTTTTAAACATATTACTGCATTAAAGACCTCGGTGGGAGGAAATAAAAGTACAAGCTTTGTTACTGGCAATACCTTGCATGGTAAAGTTGGCAGATTTTCTGTGTCAGTCAGTCTGTGTCGGTCTGCCCATCTATCCATGGCCAAATATATAATTCATGACAATGTTCTCCCGCTCATAAATCACATGCACATTTATAATAAAAAAAAATAAAGGAATTTATGGGTTTGCAATCTGACAGCCTTTGTGCGCTTGACAGCCCATTAAAATGTCTGAAATCCCAGAAGGCATGCCTAATAAAAGTTCAACAATAGGCTTACTTTTGCATTCCAGCATACTGCCAATGCCCTGAATTCTCCATCTATGTCTCCTTGCAAAGCTGATAAATATCCCCATCTGTTACTCTGGAGGCTTTGTCATTTTATGAGTCCACGATTGACATTTCAAAAGGTGAGGCCAAAGAATTAAACTGGCAAAATGAGAGGACTACAGCCAATGACCTATTTTAGCTGGCAGCAGTCTTGTAAAGGATAAATATTAATCTGGTTAACCTGATTTACACACTTGTAATCTTTGGTCAACAATGGTGATACCCTCTGAAATTAATGTCTTGGGCTAAACAACCAAATTTCTGAACAGCTTAAAGAACATTACATCTAAGCAGGGAAGCTTCAGTTAATGCATTTGAAAACTGTCTAGGCAGGGAGGAGAAAGACTGACAGGTGCAAATCAAAAATGCAAATGAGTGTTAAGGTGTTGGATACCACAATGGGGTGTGGGTGTGCGTCTTATTCACGTATGTTATGCTCTAAAATCATTTGCACATTCAGTACCACAATCAAAACATAATTGTTTTGCAAAACCATATACTGTAGCTACATATGTATATATTTAAACTTAGTATACAACACCTGCTCTTTGCATGACTTAGACGAACCAGGTGAAAGCTATGATCTGTAGTGACGCCTCAAGCACTGCAATGCCTTAGACTGCTGCCCCACTCGGGAGGCCCCAAAAATTGATTTTTAAGCCTGGAGACAATTGAGACGTGTATTGTGTATGTGTGCCATTCAGAGTGTGAATGGGCAAGGCAAAATATTTAAGTGCCTTTTGAATGGGGTATGGTACCGTAGTAGGTGCCAGGCACACCGGTTTGTGTCAAGAACTGCAACGCTGCAGGGTTTTTCACGCTCAACCGTTTCCCGAATGATCCACCACAACAAGGACATCCAGCCAACTTGACATCTGTGGAAAGCATTGGAGTGAACATGGGCCATCATCCCTGTGGAATGCTTTTGACACCTTGAACAGTCTATACCCTGACGAACTGAGGCTGTTCTGAGTGCAAAGGGGGGGGGCATAATATTAGTGTTGCTAATGCTTCGTATACTCAGTGTATACAGCGCACACCGTTTCAGGACTCAGAACCTAAGCCACTCTCCCCTTTGGACCAGGCGCAACATTAGAAGCAGATGATCCAGTTGAATGTTACCTATGGTTTTGTTTATCTGACAAGGCTCCAGGTTTAGGGAAAGTGTTTTCCTTGTACGGCTCACATACCACAGAGGGGTAAGGCCTGATAACCAGGACCACATGGGTTCCCCAGAGAGAGGGCCTCTCCGTGACACGGACATTACTGAAACTACACTTGATTACACTACCTCACAGAGGAACGCAACCATAGGAAAGAAAAACACCAGTGTGCGTGTGAGTATTTGTGTATGCGTGTGCGTACGGGTGTGTGTGTGATTCCGTGTGTATCACAAGGTGCTAGTGTGTGGGGGTGGACGGGTTGAAATAGATGAGTAGGAACAGGGAGAGGATGACAGTGGAGGAGATAGTGCTGCAGCCATCACAGGAATCCCTCTCTACTCCCTCTCACTGAGATGGGCTGGTCAGGAGGGACGGGAGGATACCAGCATCGCGATGCTCGTTAGTATCATGGCAAGGAAACAAAACACGGAGTGGATTTAACGTCTTTAGGAAAACAGCCCTGTTGTTGGAAACAAAAATCATTATGTTATCATCCAGAATCACATGTATTTCTTTATTTTCCAAGCTGTAGCACACAATATTGTACATACAGCAGGTTTTTAAATGACCAAAGAGTTTGGTCTGCTTCGTGTTTTCATTTTTGCCATGGAAAACATATTGCAATGCTGGTATTGTCACATCCCTACTGGACAGTGCTACAATGCTATTACCTAGTCTCATCTCCATGAACGGGTTGTTATGGGGCAGGAACAGACAGAGCTCCACAGAGGAAGAAGGGGAGGATAGTGTGTTTTACTTGGTACCAGATAGACTGACCCAAGAAAGGATGAAAGGATAGAAATACGAATCAACTATCAAATGAAAGTCAGAAAGCTCATTAACCAAGTTCACTTATTATTGACGCAACACCGTGTGGGCTCAAAACGATAGGGGATTATTTTGTTTTGCAGAAACGTCTACGTTTTCTTAGTATTTGAAGTTGCCAGTCCCGTCTCAGTCCAGACATCTTGATACCGGTGCCGAAGCTAAAAGACCTGACAGTTTGCGCTCGAGGGAGCTGTATATTACACAGACAACATGGCAACCGCTTGTCTGTGTGATTAAATGGGGTCAGAATAAAACGGCACATTTTTTGGAATGCTCTGTCTTTACAGACGTCGACTTGACAGCTACCTGTAGATCCTCTCTCCCCTCCTCCTCCTCCGTTAGATCATCACTACGGTCAAAAGCACGACACACAACCAAATATGACCATCAACAATCCCTCACCCAAAGACAGGGAGTGGTAGAGCAATGGGTGAGATGCAGTGTGGGAGCTCCCCAGTGGTTAGCCGTGGCAATACCCACATCTGCTCTGACTTAAGGGAAATATGTGGTAATGGTAAGGTGGGCTCAGCAAGCACCTCTAGGTCTCATTTGAAATGGCTGAAGTGTAATCTGGTTTTGTCTCAGTGGGAAGGATGTGTTATATAGTGAATCTTCTGGATTCACTATATGGTATGTCAATAGAGTAGAAGCCTCTTCACTTTCTACACACATGACAGGTTAAACGAGTGTGTGGGGGACTTGTATTTCTAGTGAATTAAGTGTTTGTGGGCCTACTGACTTCATACATTAAATGACTAACTACATTGGGAAAGCTTTATATTAATATATTATCTGATATACTGTATTGTACAGACAGAAAACACATCTGTAAATATAACAGGGAGGAAATCTAAATCGTACCATATTCCAGCTCATAGACGAGTGCGTCCGCTGTTGCCTTCGTTACCGACATTCTCATTGAAGTCCTTTCATGTCTCTGCATAGAGAGTTTGACAGCACTTCAATTGCACACTTGTTGACTGCACAGTAATGATCTCTTCAAGGGAAAAGTAACAGAAAACGATATTTGCAACATCACTGCTTATAGAAACAATCGTATCAATAATAATAAACCTGATAGTAGGGACTATGTCTTATTCAGGTATGTTATGCTCTGGAACGGTTTGCTTCAAAATCAATTATGCACCTAGTACCACAATCAAAACATAATTGTTTGCAAAACAATGTGTATATAAAATTGGTTTGGCCTTCCTATGAAATCTATTAACGCATTGGACTGAATAGGTAGTTCCCAAACTGCATGCTCCATATCAACAGCCTGTCATACATGCAGATTAGTTCCAGATACAGCTCTGAAGTGTGTTTTTAGAGAGACTTGCTGCAACATAGGCTCCCAATGAAGCTATAAGCACTTATCCCTGTGGACCGTTGAGCTGATCTGTGTTGCGACCATCTCAAAAACACAGGTGTCTAAGCTGTGTTTTTAGTACTACTAATGTCACCACACTCGGAATGGAATGAGAATACTTTGTATTTTGTGGAGTATTGTAGTGCAACTAGAGCAATGTATTATTTGCAGCGCTCTCCTTCTCAAGCAGAGTGATTTCTCTCTGACCAACAGTGCCTCTGTTTGGTGGCACTGTGGTATCTATCTATCTATCCATCATCACATTCTGCTCAGGGGAGGGGAGTGTGTAAGTTGGGGCTGGACTCAGCTGTAGATCACCGGGAATCAAGAGATCTATCCTGTTTTGTACTATACACTTAGAAAAAAAGGGTTCTATATATATCCTTTTGGTTCTTCAATTAATATTTAAAAGGACCCTTTACTAAAAAAAAAGTTATATTTTTATATATACCCAGTAAAGACAAAGGAGATTGAGGGTTCTATCCCGCCCCAGAGTGTAATAGGGATTTTAGAAATTAAACAGCTAAAAAAAGCTAACCCAGTCACATCAAACTCTGAAATGACAGCTAACATTCCCTCTTAATTGGTTTTAGCTGTTTTCCATTGACATTTATATCCATATTAATGATGCTGCTGTAGGACTTGACCGGTCCGAGTGGCAAACAGCCAGGCACAAACTTGTGCAAGAGGAAATAATGTGTTAAATAAAAGCAGACACATAAAGGGGTTCTAGAAACCTTTGGATAAGTCAGAATGTAACTGCCATGCCGATTCAAAAGCCAACTGCCAATCCATTCCAGCCTGACAAAGCAAGAGGACGGTGGTTGAGGCAACTTGCAACTAGCCTACCAATAAGCAAGTTATTTTTCAATGTATTAAAAGGTGAGCAAAGTTGATTTAATTAAAATATATGAAGCAAAAGTCTTATGATAAACTATATACTAGATAAATAAAGTTGAAACGTTATTAGAATGTACATGTTTGTAAGCTAGCTAGCTAAACAGAAAAAGCTAGGCTACTTTAAATTCACCACTTCACAAGCTAGCTTTCTAATAAACAATTTTTTATTATGGGACATGCCAAATAGAGCTACAGACCCAGTCTGACATTGGCAATTAGCTAATTCTTTATTTTATGTCAGTATTTCAGAGTCAATTGAGGGGACCGTTTCATTAAAACCAGTATATGACCGTTTCTGAATAAGAGGTATGTATACATTAAATATAATAAATGTATAATAAGTATTGGTGATTCAATAGCCTAGTTAATTATTACATGACTTTTAAACACACAATCTGTGTTTTGCTCTGTCTTGCAGTAACGCAGAACTATCAGAGGCGCTCTCTTGCAGTAACGCAGAACTATCAGAGGCGCTCTCTTGCAGTAACGCAGAACTATCAGAGGCTCTCTCTTGCAGTAACGCAGAACTATCAGAGGCTCTCTCTTGCAGTAACGCAGAACTATCAGAGGCTCTCTCTTGCAGTAACGCAGAACTATCAGAGGCGCTCTCTTGCAGTAACGCAGAACTATCAGAGGCTCTCTCTTGCAGTAACGCAGACCTATCAGAGGCTCTCTCTTGCAGTCACGCAGAACTATCAGAGGCTCTCTCTTGCAGTAACGCAGAACTATCAGAGGCTCTCTCTTGCAGTCACGCAGAACTATCAGAGGCTCTCTCTTGCAGTAACGCAGAACTATCAGAGGCTCTCTCTTGCAGTAACGCAGAACTATCAGAGGCTCTCTCTTGCAGTAACGCAGAACTATCAGAGGCTCTCTCTTGCAGTAACGCAGAACTATCAGAGGCTCTCTCTTGCAGTCACGCAGAACTATCAGAGGCTCTCTCTCTCAGTAACGCAGACCTATCGGAGGCTCTCTCTTTCAGTAACGCAGACCTATCAGAGGCTCTCTCTTTCAGTAACGCAGACCTATCAGAGGCTCTCTCTTTCAGTAACGCAGACCTATCAGAGGCTCTCTCTTTCAGTAACGCAGAACTATCAGAGGCTCTCTCTTTCAGTAACGCAGACCTATCGGAGGCTCTCTCTTTCAGTAACGCAGACCTATCAGAGGCTCTCTCTTTCAGTAACGCAGACCTATCAGAGGCTCTCTCTTTCAGTAACGCAGACCTATCAGAGGCTCTCTCTTTCAGTAACGCAGACCTATCAGAGGCTCTCTCTTTCAGTAACGCAGACCTATCAGAGGCTCTCTCTTTCAGTAACGCAGACCTATCAGAGGCTCTCTCTTTCGGCTGCTGCAGACAACTACATGCAAGTTGTTCTTCTACATCATAATAATTGTATGACTGCATAGCATTTTGGCAGGTTAACTCATGCTTATTTCTGGAGATGAACTCATGTCTCCAGTCAAGCAGGTAAGCCAGCGGCGTGTGGCCGAAAGGTGGCTGGTTCTAATCCCGGGCTGGGCACTGGAGAAAAAAAAAAGACAGAATTGATCTGACAACTGGAGGGCTGCTGGGTTCACATCTTCAAAACATTCCCCTACCATTAGGCCCTTGAGCAAGGCCTTTAACCCCACAACATGCTCTCCATCCAGGGGCACTGCATGCAGCTTGAACCTGTGGTTGTCTCAACTGTATGTGTGAGGTCTGCTGTTTGGTGGTGGTTGAGAACAGAGCAGAAGACACCTTTTTGTTGATCACTAAATAATGGACAAAGTGTTGTATTGTAAAGAAGTCAGCCAGAGTTGACGTGGGCCATCATTCAAACAAAGAGATGCCTTCCTGGCCACCAGTGCATATTTCCAAACTATGTTCGCATAGAATGGCAAATAATTCTAGCTGATATTCTTCGATCCATTGCTTAATTGTTTATTAAAGTATATTCTTAGCTCAAAATAGTAGTAGCCATAATTCATAAATGGCACCATGCAGTGTTCAACAGTATATGGAAACATTTTAGTTCAGTGAAGAACCTCTAGGGTTCTGATCAAAGAACCATATAAAAAGGGTTCTATATAGAACTTCTAGGTGTTTCATATATGAAGCAAGTGATAGAACCCTTTTTTTCCCTAAATGTGTACAATAACTTGGGGCTCCAAATGCATTGTTGATTGATATGACTTGAGCCCAGAGTGTTTCCGGGTCCAGTTACATGGTCAGGCAAAACTCCAGGCCCTAGATATTACACTAAGGGGTAAAAAGGTCAGTGAGGTTGGGTGACATGGTCCTCACCTGTAGTAAGTGGGTGGCGGCCCCTGGGTCAGAGGTCATGGCTTCGTTCTGTTCCGTGTTGAGCTGTGTCAGCTGCTGCTCCTCCTCCTTCGCCTTATCCCCTCCGTCGTCATCATCCAGCTCATCCAGGCTCTGCAATACAGAGAGACAGAGAGTTGAACACACCTTTATTGAATAATTAAGGTGTGAATAGAGGTCAACTTCCTGAATGGTCTTTAGGTGCAAATAAATGAACTATGCTATACACTAAGTAACATATCAACAGGATGTACATCTATTGAAAGAGAGAGAGGTACAGAGCAATAAAGAGATAGAGGCATGGGTAGTGAGACACCACCACTGATGTTGGCGCACGGTGACAGCCAGGGTCATTCTCACTGTAACCGTGGTCACCTCCGAAGAGATGTGGCCCCGGTCCCCTTAATCCTCTTAAGAAATGATTTCTTTCCCAGCCCCTGGACAGCTCTGACGCAACCTATGCCACATTCACTGGGACACGCAGGCAACAGGAAGATGGCAGGCAAGGGGTCCTTACACTGCTGCTGTGGACGTGTAGTCAGAGGGCTTTTTGACCCGTGGAATGTCCCCGAAACGCCCTGTGATGTAGGAGTCAGTCGGGGCACAGCGAGAAATTGTGAAATTCATGATATATGCAATTTAGTTAAGTAGTGTATCAAAAATAAATGAATATGCATTGAGAAAATAGTTTGACTTTGAACTTGACGGTTGTATCCTCTATATTGACAGAAACAGGAGCCAACCTCCCACTCATGCAGAACACAAACCAGTCTTTCCTGTTTTCACGCTGTGCAACAAACAAAACGGTGCTTACCGAACAGGCCCTTGAATGGTAAAAATAGCCTTAAAAGGCTATAAAGGAATGCAGTCATTTGCAAAGACCTTCCTGCCAAAATGTTTATCAGCACGCCTGGGGAAATGCCAACTCCTTTCTTCTCTGCTCTAACTCAGGCAGAGGTTAACGCTAGTTGTTCTCGTCTGGCCTATGACATATTGACACAGACATTACCTTTAGGAGCATGCTGCCTGTGTCTGTGCAGACAAGCCCAGTAAACACACTGCCTGCCTTTAGCCATCTGACCTCTGCAAAGGGCACAGGGATGCTCTGTGCTGTTTGATTTGCCAAAACGTTCCCCTGCTCCCTCCCAACTGCCTACAGCAATACACAGCTGTACACTCCAGAGAAGCAGGGGTCAGAAACATAAAACTAATAACAGTCACATATGGAATAATGAGGGATTTTACAGTCTAACAGAAGTCAGTCTACATCAACACAGTGTTTTAAGACTAAAAATGTTGCTATGCACAGTTGCCCAAACAGAGGGACTTCTGGAACTGGGTTACGAACATTTATTTTGGATCACGGTGCTGGCTGTTTTACCCACTATTAATTCAAATCATTTCCATGCATTTGTCTTATTCCAGATAAAACAATGGGAGATCTAGGCTTATCCTTTTAAGGGATGTTTCTGATTTCAGCAGAAAGAATGTGTGTTTTTCCGACCCAGCCAGTGAGGAGACTATGCTAAGCCATATTTTGTCTCTGTACTCGATCAGTCATGGCGGCCACGTCTGAGTCCACAGGGTCAAATAGGTTTATGTCAATAGAACCATGGATATATAACCTTAGTCCAGCATTCACTTTCACATTTCCAAGTCCAATAGTGAAGTATTATAGGATACTGTCCTTAGCATGCTAGTAGATACCATAGACTTCCAGGCACTGTGCTAATGCTAGCTAGCATTGGCTTGCGAACTACCTCTAACTTCCTTCATACTGGAGGCAGAGACATACAAATATTAGCATACTGTATGACTACTGTACAGTAACTATTAAGAATGGGTATACAGTATTATGGTGTAACCACACAACTTATCATCAGACAGCTGTATTTAAAATACAGATGAACACACTTAGCAAACACAGACACACAGCTAAACTAGGGACAAGTATCACCTATTGAAAGCAGGAAGAGGGCACTACTGGTTGCCCTGGGAATTGCTGAGTACATTTCCTCCTGTCGAGGGGCTCAGATAAAGTGGTGATGATGACACACACCAGAGGGGAGAGGGGAAGTGAGTTCTGAAAAGAAGCAGCAGAGTCCCAACATTCCTTCCTCTTCCTGTTTATGTGTGGGACCTTGGCAGGCGTAAAGCGCGAGGCCTCTGAAGAGCGTTTACTCAACATGTTATTGAGGTCTCCAAACGCCAGTGTTCATCATGGGAAGACAAGTCCAGTTAAGAAGCTACATCTGGTCCCGACTGTGGCGGTCCATTAGGAATGTGTGTGCTGGGTGGAAATGTGGTCCTTTTGTGGGAAAGTGATCCGCAATCTATCATTCTAATGCTGAATCCATGGCAGGAGGAACTTGCAAAATGTCTGACTGTGTCTATACCTCCCTGAATGGACTGTCTATACCTCCCTGAATGGACTGTGTCTATACCTCCCTGAATGGACTGTGTCTATACCTCCCTGAATGGACTGTGTCTATACCTCCCTGAATGGACTGTGTCTATACCTCCCTGAATGGACTGTGTCTATACCTCCCTGAATGGACTGTGTCTATACCTCCCTGAATGGACTGTGTCTATACCTCCCTGAATGGACATCAGGTGTCTCAAATAACACTGCTTATGTAATGGAGGTGAAGAATCTGAACAGTTTATAGCATCATCACCTTGTTTTAAGATGGGGAAAAAATCCTCAAGAACAATTTCCAACAGCTGCTCCTTGACAGAACTATAGCTGCAGACAGCTCATACAGGCAGAGCACTCATAGTATCTTCTCTCTCCCCTCAGTGTGGTCTTATACCTAATATCCCTTCTTAAACACTAACACTCATAATATCTTCTCTCTCTCTCCTCAGTGTGGAGCTATACCTAATATCCCTTCCTAAACACTAACACTCATATATTCTCTCCCCCCCCCCCCCCCCCTTTAACTAGGCAAGTCAGTTAACAACAAATCCTTATTTACAATGACGGCCTACCAAAAGGCAAAAAGCCTCCTGCAGGGACGGCGGCCTGGGATTAAAATAAATAAATGACAAAACACACACATCACAACAAGACAGACAACACTACAAAGTCTCTCTCCTCAGAGGACCCGTTTGAAAAATTGAAGCAGACTGCCAGCGCCAACATGTTAACGTGCCAGCGCTCTGTCCGTTTACTCCTCAAATGTATTAATAAACAAGCAAAGGGCACCTCCGTCCGCTAGTCTTTTCTTCCCATTGGAGGCTGCTGCGACGGCGGTATTGCACGACCGTGTTTAATGACTTGTGTTCATTAATTACCTACTGCATGCCCTGGCACTGACTGAGTTCATTTGGATGATGTGTTAGAGATGGAGAGGAGCAGTGAGGAAAGGAGAGGAACAACGGCACTGAGGTGATTCACACACTGCCCACTGTCCATTAATCATTAGCGTTGTTCATTCAGGACCTGGCTCACAAATACAACACAGAGCTCTCTGGAGGGACTGGAGGAACTCAGGTCTGTCAGAGATCAAAGGGAGAACAAACATCCACGGTGAGAGTCGAGGGGATAAATGTGACACTTGAGGACGTTGTTGCCTATGTGGGTTAAAGTAGAGGTTTGCCAGCTATGAGGCCTGAACGATATCATCTGACAAGGTCATAAGAGTTTGTGTAAAATATGACTGTCTGGTTATCGTAACAACCTGTTATGGTCCAACGTGAAATAATAATATCATGGAGGCAGATTAGGTGAATTCTGAATTAAATGATGGTTGATTCGCTGAGTAAAAGGGAACAACGTGAGGATACAAGTGCATTACCCACAATGCCTCTTGGCTGTAGCAAGAGTCCAAGGGAGTGTTGTTCAGTGCCCAGATTCAGGCAAGCTCACACACACACAGAGAGACAGAGTGATGAAGAGGCTGCTCAGTGGGCTGTGTCAGACAGATGGAGGTGCTGGTCAGCTATGGGGCCAACCTTAAACCATCTCTGAGCCTCTAAAAATCAGGGCCAACTCTCTCTCTCTCCCCCCAAACCCAGAAAGCATGATTTATCTGCCCTGTTAATCCCACACTGGTTTTGTTCCCAAAATGTAGTTTTTTTCATTTAACTTCTGAGTTAAAATTCCGAATAAACTTTTTCCTTGCAGGGGTTGGTTTGGGCCTTGAAGTCAAACGGTGTACAAGACATTCTCATAAAATGCAGCTCGTCTTGGCTGTGATTACAACTTCTTTAAGTAAACCCTCCACCTCCAAAATCGATCCTGCTCCAGAGAACAGGCCTCAGTAACGCTCATTCCTTCGACGATAAACGCAAATCCGACCATCACCCCTGGTGAGAGAAAACCGTGACTCGTCAGTGAAGAGCACTTTTTTCCAGTCCTGCCTCGTCCAGCGACAGTGGGTTTGTGCCCATAGGTGACGTTGTTGCCGGTGATGTCTGGCGAGGACCTGCCTTACAACAGGCCTACAAGCCCTATTGCGGATAGTCTGAGCACTGATGGAGGGATTGTGCGTTCCTGGTGTAACTCGGGCAGTTGTTGCCATCCTGTAACTGTCCCGCAGGTGTGATGTCCATGTGTACCGATCCTGTGCAGGTGTTGTTGCACGTGGTCTGCCACTGCGAGGACGATCTGCTGTCCGTCATGTCTTCCTGTAGCGTTGTCTTAGGCGTCTCACAGAACGGACATTGCAATTTATTTCCCATGCCACATCTGCAGTCCTCATGCCTCCTTGCAGAATGCCTAAAGCACGTTCATGCAAATGAGCAGGGACACTGGGCATCTTTCTTTTGGTATTTTTCAGTCAGTAGAAAGGCCTCTTTAGTGTCGTAAGTTTTCATAACTGACCTTAATTGCCTATCGTCGATAAGCTGTTAGTGTCTTTACGACCATTCCACAGGTGCATGTTCATTAATTGTTTGTGTCTTTGAACAAGCATAGGAAACAGTGTTTAAACCCTTTACAATGAAGATCTGTGAAGTTATTTGGATTTTTACAAATTATCTTTGAAAGACAGGGTCCTGAAATAGAGACGTTTCTTTTTTTGCTGAGTTTATATATATTTTTTAATCAATGTTTATCAAGCACAAGCCTGGAACGGGAAAGAACCAGTAAACTGGGTCTAAAGCAGAAGTCCACATTTCCCCTTTTTCTATCAAACTTTTCAGCAATAATGTTTTAACAAGCATGTTTAATACTCCACCAGACCTCACAGGGACGGAATCTCCACATGGGGTGACAGTAAAAGTATGCCATTACAAAACATAGGCTACAACTACTAGGAAACACACTATAAATCCTCCGTGGTCATCAATCATGAGACAGTGCTAGCATCAGCTTCCCTCTCTGTTGTAGATAGACCTGGGCAGCCAGGAGGCCAAGCAGAGGTCAACTGTCTGACCTCTGGCCCCAGCTTTAATCCATCTGTGGAAATAGACCATGCAACACCACACTGTGTCTCACTGCTCTTGCTTTGCCAACCTCATTCTATGCTCTATAACCTCTGTGGTTTGGACAAAGAGCCAGGAATTGAACTGCTGGGCATGTTACGAGGCTTTGGGGGAAGAGTTTGAGAGGGGGCAGAGAAGGTATTAAAACAGACTCCGGGCCTAAACTCCTAAAATGGTAGCTTACTGAAATACCACCCAGCTTTCTGTACTAACCCCATTTCTAATGTTATATCACAGAATGGGGTCGTCTTGTTTTCTGACAGAGAATCAATGAAATTGAGCAAATATTGCCATGTGTAGCTAATGGATAACAATGTACTACGCTGTTTGGTTGTCCATCAGTCTATGTAGCCCCCAGGAGAGGCCTGAGGCAGACCTTATTAAACTTTGAATAAATGAATAAATAAATATATGCCATTTGGCAGACACTTTTATCCAATGCAACTTAGTCATGCGTGCATAACATTTTACATGTGGGTGTTGAACCCACGACCCTGGCGTTACAAGTGTCATGCTCTCTACCAACTGAGATACAAAGGACCACCAGTCAGTCTGGTACCTCCCTGAATGGACTGTGTCTATACCTCCCTGAATGGACTGTGTCTATACCTCCCTGAATGGACTGTGTCTATACCTCCCTGAATGGACATCAGGTGTCTCAAATAACACTGCTTATGTAATGGAGGTGAAGAATCTGAACAGTTTATAGCATCATCACCTTGTTTTAAGATGGGGAAAAAATCCTCAAGAACAATTTCCAACAGCTGCTCCTTGACAGAACTATAGCTGCAGACAGCTCATACAGGCAGAGCACTCATAGTATCTTCTCTCTCCCCTCAGTGTGGTCTTATACCTAATATCCCTTCTTAAACACTAACACTCATAATATCTTCTCTCTCTCTCCTCAGTGTGGAGCTATACCTAATATCCCTTCCTAAACACTAACACTCATATATTCTCTCCCCCCCCCCCCCCCCCTTTAACTAGGCAAGTCAGTTAACAACAAATCCTTATTTACAATGACGGCCTACCAAAAGGCAAAAAGCCTCCTGCAGGGACGGCGGCCTGGGATTAAAATAAATAAATGACAAAACACACACATCACAACAAGACAGACAACACTACAAAGTCTCTCTCCTCAGAGGACCCGTTTGAAAAATTGAAGCAGACTGCCAGCGCCAACATGTTAACGTGCCAGCGCTCTGTCCGTTTACTCCTCAAATGTATTAATAAACAAGCAAAGGGCACCTCCGTCCGCTAGTCTTTTCTTCCCATTGGAGGCTGCTGCGACGGCGGTATTGCACGACCGTGTTTAATGACTTGTGTTCATTAATTACCTACTGCATGCCCTGGCACTGACTGAGTTCATTTGGATGATGTGTTAGAGATGGAGAGGAGCAGTGAGGAAAGGAGAGGAACAACGGCACTGAGGTGATTCACACACTGCCCACTGTCCATTAATCATTAGCGTTGTTCATTCAGGACCTGGCTCACAAATACAACACAGAGCTCTCTGGAGGGACTGGAGGAACTCAGGTCTGTCAGAGATCAAAGGGAGAACAAACATCCACGGTGAGAGTCGAGGGGATAAATGTGACACTTGAGGACGTTGTTGCCTATGTGGGTTAAAGTAGAGGTTTGCCAGCTATGAGGCCTGAACGATATCATCTGACAAGGTCATAAGAGTTTGTGTAAAATATGACTGTCTGGTTATCGTAACAACCTGTTATGGTCCAACGTGAAATAATAATATCATGGAGGCAGATTAGGTGAATTCTGAATTAAATGATGGTTGATTCGCTGAGTAAAAGGGAACAACGTGAGGATACAAGTGCATTACCCACAATGCCTCTTGGCTGTAGCAAGAGTCCAAGGGAGTGTTGTTCAGTGCCCAGATTCAGGCAAGCTCACACACACACAGAGAGACAGAGTGATGAAGAGGCTGCTCAGTGGGCTGTGTCAGACAGATGGAGGTGCTGGTCAGCTATGGGGCCAACCTTAAACCATCTCTGAGCCTCTAAAAATCAGGGCCAACTCTCTCTCTCTCCCCCCAAACCCAGAAAGCATGATTTATCTGCCCTGTTAATCCCACACTGGTTTTGTTCCCAAAATGTAGTTTTTTTCATTTAACTTCTGAGTTAAAATTCCGAATAAACTTTTTCCTTGCAGGGGTTGGTTTGGGCCTTGAAGTCAAACGGTGTACAAGACATTCTCATAAAATGCAGCTCGTCTTGGCTGTGATTACAACTTCTTTAAGTAAACCCTCCACCTCCAAAATCGATCCTGCTCCAGAGAACAGGCCTCAGTAACGCTCATTCCTTCGACGATAAACGCAAATCCGACCATCACCCCTGGTGAGAGAAAACCGTGACTCGTCAGTGAAGAGCACTTTTTTCCAGTCCTGCCTCGTCCAGCGACAGTGGGTTTGTGCCCATAGGTGACGTTGTTGCCGGTGATGTCTGGCGAGGACCTGCCTTACAACAGGCCTACAAGCCCTATTGCGGATAGTCTGAGCACTGATGGAGGGATTGTGCGTTCCTGGTGTAACTCGGGCAGTTGTTGCCATCCTGTAACTGTCCCGCAGGTGTGATGTCCATGTGTACCGATCCTGTGCAGGTGTTGTTGCACGTGGTCTGCCACTGCGAGGACGATCTGCTGTCCGTCATGTCTTCCTGTAGCGTTGTCTTAGGCGTCTCACAGAACGGACATTGCAATTTATTTCCCATGCCACATCTGCAGTCCTCATGCCTCCTTGCAGAATGCCTAAAGCACGTTCATGCAAATGAGCAGGGACACTGGGCATCTTTCTTTTGGTATTTTTCAGTCAGTAGAAAGGCCTCTTTAGTGTCGTAAGTTTTCATAACTGACCTTAATTGCCTATCGTCGATAAGCTGTTAGTGTCTTTACGACCATTCCACAGGTGCATGTTCATTAATTGTTTGTGTCTTTGAACAAGCATAGGAAACAGTGTTTAAACCCTTTACAATGAAGATCTGTGAAGTTATTTGGATTTTTACAAATTATCTTTGAAAGACAGGGTCCTGAAATAGAGACGTTTCTTTTTTTGCTGAGTTTATATATATTTTTTAATCAATGTTTATCAAGCACAAGCCTGGAACGGGAAAGAACCAGTAAACTGGGTCTAAAGCAGAAGTCCACATTTCCCCTTTTTCTATCAAACTTTTCAGCAATAATGTTTTAACAAGCATGTTTAATACTCCACCAGACCTCACAGGGACGGAATCTCCACATGGGGTGACAGTAAAAGTATGCCATTACAAAACATAGGCTACAACTACTAGGAAACACACTATAAATCCTCCGTGGTCATCAATCATGAGACAGTGCTAGCATCAGCTTCCCTCTCTGTTGTAGATAGACCTGGGCAGCCAGGAGGCCAAGCAGAGGTCAACTGTCTGACCTCTGGCCCCAGCTTTAATCCATCTGTGGAAATAGACCATGCAACACCACACTGTGTCTCACTGCTCTTGCTTTGCCAACCTCATTCTATGCTCTATAACCTCTGTGGTTTGGACAAAGAGCCAGGAATTGAACTGCTGGGCATGTTACGAGGCTTTGGGGGAAGAGTTTGAGAGGGGGCAGAGAAGGTATTAAAACAGACTCCGGGCCTAAACTCCTAAAATGGTAGCTTACTGAAATACCACCCAGCTTTCTGTACTAACCCCATTTCTAATGTTATATCACAGAATGGGGTCGTCTTGTTTTCTGACAGAGAATCAATGAAATTGAGCAAATATTGCCATGTGTAGCTAATGGATAACAATGTACTACGCTGTTTGGTTGTCCATCAGTCTATGTAGCCCCCAGGAGAGGCCTGAGGCAGACCTTATTAAACTTTGAATAAATGAATAAATAAATATATGCCATTTGGCAGACACTTTTATCCAATGCAACTTAGTCATGCGTGCATAACATTTTACATGTGGGTGTTGAACCCACGACCCTGGCGTTACAAGTGTCATGCTCTCTACCAACTGAGATACAAAGGACCACCAGTCAGTCTCCTGACAGGTCTCATCCTGCCTAAAGCAGTGCCTCTGACCTCAGCGAGACCTCAGAGGATGTGTGGTCGTGACCTCCCCCCGGTTTCATTCGCAAGACGACAGAATGGTCATAAGAACAACGAATGATAGTTTAGTGAGTTGCTCAACCGCCATGAAAATATCCAAGGCTTTTTAATGAATACAAATATGTGACAACATATTTAATTACATGTATTGCATTACGCATTTCTGGTGCAAAATTATCATTGAGTTTTCAATGGCATCCTGCTACTAGGAGAGTTCTCTGCCTCATGTTTTATTCCCAGCCTTAAATATGGCGTGCAGTCAGACAGACAGACATTCAGTCAGAGACTGTAAGACAGACAGACACAGACATTAATTCAGAGACAGTGACAGACATTCATTCATTCAGTCAGAGACAGTGACAAAGACATTCATTAATTCAGAGACAGTGACAGACAAACATTCATTCATTCAGTCAGACAGTGACAGACAAACATTCATTCAGACAGAGACCGTGACAGATATTCATTCATTCATTCAGTCAGAGACCGTGACAGGTATTCATTCATTCATTCAGTCAGAGACCGTGACACAGACATTCATTCAGTCAGAGACCGTGACACAGACATTCATTCAGTCAGAGACCGTGACACAGACATTCATTCAGTCAGAGACCGTGACAGACATTCATTCATTCAGAGACCGTGACAGAGACATTCAATCATTCAGTCAGACAGTGACATTCATTCATTCAGTCAGAGACAGTGACAGAGCAAGATTCATTCATTCAGTCAGACGGTGACGCAGACATTCATTAATTCAGAGACCGTGACGCAGACATTCATTAATTCAGAGACAGTGACAGACAGACATGCATTCAGTCAGAGACAGTGACAGACATGCATTCAGTCAGTCAGTCAGAGACGGTGACAGACAGACATGCATTCAGTCAGTCAGTCAGAGACGGTGACAGACAGACATGCATTCAGTCAGTCAGTCAGAGACGGTGACAGACAGACATGCATTCAGTCAGTCAGTCAGAGACGGTGACAGACAGACATGCATTCAGTCAGTCAGTCAGAGACGGTGACAGACAGACATGCATTCAGTCAGTCAGTCAGAGACGGTGACAGACAGACATTCATTCAGTCAGTCAGTCAGAGACGGTGACAGACAGACATTCATTCAGTCAGTCAGTCAGTCAGAGACGGTGACAGACAGACATTCATTCAGTCAGTCAGTCAGTCAGAGACGGTGACAGACAGACATTCATTCAGTCAGTCAGTCAGTCAGAGACGGTGACAGACAGACATTCATTCAGTCAGTCAGTCAGTCAGAGACGGTGACAGACAGACATTCAGTCAGTCAGAGACGGTGACAGACAGACATTCAGTCAGTCAGAGACGGTGACAGACATTCAGTCAGTCAGAGACGGTGACAGACATTCATTCAGTCAGAGACGGTGACAGACATTCATTCAGTCAGAGACGGTGACAGACATTCATTCAGTCAGAGACGGTGACAGACATTCATTCAGTCAGAGACGGTGACAGACATTCATTCAGTCAGAGACGGTGACAGACATTCATTCAGTCAGAGACGGTGACAGACATTCATTCAGTCAGAGACGGTGACAGACATTCATTCAGTCAGAGACGGTGACAGACATTCATTCAGTCAGAGACGGTGGCAGACAAAGACAGAAAAGATGAGTTCAAGTGAGCAATATCTAAAATGACTCGGAGAAAACAACCTTGGTAAGAAGATGACGCCGCATAAAAAAACTCTGGAAATAGTGTGAAATATTATGAATACATATCATTCGCTGATCATATGTTACGATGTAGCAATTTTCCAGTCGTATGGAGAATTGCTTAATTACATGGTTGCCTCTTCATTCCTAATGAATAATTAGCAGCTGGAAGTTTGGTTGAATTTATGCAACAGAGGAAATAGGCTACTGTACACAGACCGTCTTCGAGAAAAGACAGCCAGTGCTGTCTTCTCTTTAGCTTGGGCGGCAGGTAGTCTAGTGGTTAGAGCATTGGACTAGTAACTGAAAGATTGCAAGATCGAATCCCCGAGCTGACAAAGTAAAACATATATTGTTCTGCCCCTGAACAAGGCAATTAACCCACTGTTTGTAGGCCATCATTGAAAATAAGAATTTAACTAAACTGACTTGCCTAGTTAAATAAAAGGTCAAATAAATTAAAAGACAGCCAAGCATTTTAAAAGATTACAGACTCACCTTGTAACCGATGGCCAACAGATCCCCTCTCCCCCCGTTGTCTTCCCTCCAGAACAACGTGATTTTACACTGTGTAAAAAGGCAGCCCGTTCTATCTGTTATGATTTTGGACCATAACGTACATCTTTCATACCAGGACATGGCATCCATTCATGAAATAAAACATGAATATTCAAGACAATAGATTTCAGCACAATAGTTCTGTTGGAGTTCATTCAGCACATTTGGGCTCATCAGCGTCCAATGATAGCAGTGTTTAATACATCGGTCTAGTCTTCTACACCTATCAGATCCTCTTATAGAAGCATCCCAGCAGGACTGTATACTGTGCAGACCAAACTAACCTGTTGGCCAGGGGGTCTTTATCTCTGTGTTGACTCTAGCCCACTGCATAAACATTGCTTGCCTGGGTCTGATAGAAGGGTATGCAGCTTGTAGTTAAAGGCACCATTTGCAAATCTACTGTTTGTTTTCTCTAGTCTTTGACCAGGGAGGAGTGTCTCACGCACATCCAACTGCAAACACACTCAACTGGTCCACTGCTCTGGCTACCCTAGAGCAGCTGGTTGGTGCAGGTAGACTCATTGTGCTATCATGATGACAGGAAACCTCTGCATGACTCGAGGTTCAGACATGCCTGTCCACAGGTATAGGGAAAGAGAAGGGAAGGGAAAGGGGGTAACTAGTCATTTGCCAGATGTTAAATATATATTCAGATTGCCTGCAGACAGTTAAGGCCCTCACGCCAACTGAATGCATTCAACCCAAATGTGCCTTCTGCATTTAACCAAACCCCTCTGAATCAGAGAGGTACTGCCTTAAATCGACGTTCACATCATCGGCGCCCGGGGAGCAGTTGTTGGGGGATAACTGCCTTGCTCAAGAGCAGAAGGGCAGATTTTTACAGCTTGCCAGTTCTGGGAATTGAACCAAGCCCTTCAGTTACTGGCCCAACGCTCTTAACCGTTAGGCTACCTGCTGCCCCTATTCAATGGCAGTGTGGTTTTCAAATACCAACAGTTACATCCAACTCTTCTAGTATAACACTGTTGACTCTTCTTGTTGGCATGACAACAACAATACCATCTCATCCCCAGAGCTGGCGTGAGGGTCTTGAAACTGTCTGAAGGCAAGTGTAGATGGGATATATTTAACATCTGGCTCTTCTATCCACAAGCTAAGGGGCCTGTACTGTAACTCAAACCAGTGTATAACAGTGAGTCCAGGCTGATGGTAGCTGGGACCTGCTAGAGTACTTAGACCCACAGCTCTGGATCCAGGACCATCATAATGAATCCCTGTAAACCAGCAGTAATAACAGGGTTTGTGGTGGTGGTATTCGGAGTCAGCGGGGGAAGCTGGTCCTGTGTTTTGTCTAAAGCCTCAGACTGACAGCATCATTGCGTTTGGACACACAGGAAGTAGATTCATATCCAATGGATAAATCCAACGTATTAATCAAATTGTATCCGTAGACTTGACAGAAATAGTAGCAAAAGGGTGAATGTTGAACTGTTGGTTGTACACATATCCAGAACAAAATGTTAAAATCAAACTTTATTTGCCACATGCGCCAAATACAACAAGTGTAGACTTTACTCGTGAAATTCTTACTTACAAGCCCTTAACCAACAGTGCAGTTCAAGAAGAAAATATTTACCAAGTAGGCAAAAAAAAAAAAAAAAAAAGAAACACAATAAGAATAACGAGGCTATATTCAGGGGGCACAGGTACCGAGTCAGTGTGCAGGGTACAGGCTAGTTGAGGTAATCTGTACATGTAGGTGGGGGTGAAGTGACTATGCATAGGTAACAAACAAACAGCGAGTAGCAGTAGTGTAAAGAAGGGGAGTTCAATGTAAATTGTCCAGCAGCGATTTTTATGAATTGTTCAGCAGTCTAATGGCTTGGGGTGAAAGTTTTTGAGGAGCCTTTTGGTCCTAGCGCTCTGGTACCGCATGCGGAGAAAACAGTCTATAACTTGGGTGACTGGAGCCTCAATTTTCTGGGCTTTCCTCTGACACAGGACGGGACGGCAGGAAGCTTGGCCCCAGTGATGTACTGGGCCGTTCGCAGTACCCTCTTGTCATGAAGTGGCCCTTTCTGGGTATAGAGCATGGCATCCCCCCTCTCTCCCTCCTACACCCAGGTTCTGTTATCTCCTCCTGGCCATGCAGAAAGAGACGCATAGAGAGAACAAAGGAACTTCTCTACATCACAGAATTTGAGAACTGAACAATATCCATGTTTTGGAGAATGTGTAAACGGTCGGTGGAGAAGCCAGCTACGACCTGGTCCATTTTGTTTCATGTTTGTGACCTCATGAAAGACAATACAGCCACATTACCATAACTCTGTTTATACAGGAGCCTCCGTTATGAGGTTTGCGTCTAATTATTGTATAAAATGAATGAATAAAGATGAAACTATTTGTGAAATTATGGAATGTGATTTTAAACCGTTAATGTGAGAGAATTATATTCCCTTTAAAGTTTAACTAAGTCATTGGCCCACCCCCATGAACACAGACATGATCTGGCTCATGGGACAGCCCTTTTCTACTGTTCTGAATAAAAAAAACACGCCATGCATACCTCAATCACAGAGGGGGCGAAGGTTTGAGTAGAGACCACAAAAACCTCAGTATAAGCTAAGGTTGTATTGCTTGCTGAATTCCTAACCAAACCACGTGGAGCATTGGCTAAGACCGCCAAAACATCTATTCTATAAGAACATTTCTGAATGGTACTCTGAAGTAACCATTCTAACCATGAAGGGAAGCAGAGAGAAGCTTGGAGGAACTTTCCAACAGAAAGATGGACGATTCCAACAGAGATCACGATGACACACTGAGCGTAAATATATATTGATTGCAATTATTCCCAAATGAGTGAGCGTTCATGTGCAAAGGATTAGCATTTCAATGAATATAATTATCAACTGTGTAGTCTCTCTTTTGTCTTTCGCGCCCTTCTCAGTCCACACCCACTTCCCTTTGTCCACCAAGCCGTCATATCGACTTAGCCCACTAGGGAACCTCCCCTATCATTTCTTTGTAACCATATCTACTGTTTGTTTGTTTATGCATTTCTGTGATTATTTAGTTAGTAAATAAATGATTAAGCCAATTGATGTATGGATGATTCATAGTAAAGGCTGGGTTCATGCAGATATCTAACAATTTACAACGTTTGGAATGAGACTAACGTGAGGTAAAGAACAATTCATTAATTAGAAAAGTAATTAAAAGATATTAAAAGATCTGAAGTTATATTAGGAAAATTATAACTTTGTAATCTGAAGATTTTCCTTGGTGCCCAGACTTCCTAGTTAATTACATTGACATTAGTTTAATGATGTAATAATAATTACAGAAAATTGATTTGATAAAATAAAGTCTTCAATTTAATAATGACAAAGACACAACACTTTGTAGCGCCTTACGGTCAGATGCTGAGCAGTTGCCATAACAGCCGGTGATGCAACCGGTCAGGATGCTCTCGATGGTGCAGCTGCAGAACCTTTTGGGGATCTGGGGACCTATGCCAAATCTTTTCAGTCTCTCGAGGGGGAAAGGTTGTGTCGTGTCCTCTTCACGACCATCTTGGTATGTTTGGACCATGTTAGTTTGTTGGTGATGTGGACACCAAGGAACTTGAAACTCTCGACCCACTCTACCACAGTGCTGTCGTTGTTAATGGGGGCCTGTTCGGGCTGCCTTTTCCTGTAGTCCAAGATCAGCACCTTTGTCTTGCTCACAGATAACATAATGAAAAAAATGTAACTACAGAATTTATTATGCAATGACGCTGTCTGTCTGATCGAGGCGTAACCTCCTAATGTTGTTTCCGTCCTCAGCACTGGCACGAATACTTACTTCCACCCGCTTTTAGCGGTAGGTAGGGGTAAAGTGGGGTAAAGACTATGCGCAGATAATAAACAGTGAGTAGCAGCAGTGTAAAAACAAGGGGGGGGGGGGGGTCAATATAAAATAGTCAGGGTGGCCATTGGGTTAATTGTTCAGCAGTCTTACGGCTTGGGGGTAGAAGCTGTCAAGGAGCCTTTTGGACCTAGACTTGGCACTCTGGTACACGTAGAACAACCCCATAGTGTGAGGCTGTTTCTCATCCAGCGCCAGGCCGCCAAGCTCCCTCCATTGTTCGGTCATTCACCGCACCATCCACACAGTCCTACAGAAGCATGCAGGTGGAAGCAGTGCAGGTAGCCAGGAGACTAAAGGGAAAGCAGGGCAGCCTCAAATGCACCCCCTCCCTTCCTTCAATCCTCAATGGACAGCAATGCATGTTTGTTCCATTGGCTGCTGACTCACGCTTAGGGAGAGGTGGTCGGTGCTGTTCGAGAGTCACCACGGTGGTGGGAGGGCCCGATGGGACAGAAACAGTGTATTCGTTAAGTATTCAGACCCCTTGACTTTTTGTTTGTTTTTTCTCTCATCAATCTACACACAATACCCTATAATGACAAAGCAAAAACAGGTCCATTTTTTCTCCACATTTATAAAAAATATAAAACTACAATGTCCAGTATTAACAGCCTTTAAACTCAGGAATTTGTTGAAGCTCCTTTGGCAGCAAATACAAGCATGGCACACCTGTATTTCAGGAGTTTCTCCCATTCTTCTCTGCAGATCCTCTCAAGCTCTGCCAGTTGGCGCACAGCTATTTTCAGGTCTCTCATGAGATGTTCGATTGGGTTCAAGTCTGGGCACTCAAGGACATTCTGTGACTTGCTCTGAAGGCACTCCTGCATGTCTTGGCTGTGTGCTTAGGGTCATTGTCCTGTTGGAACGTGAACCTTCGCCTCAGTCTGTCCCGAGTGCTCTGGAGCTCATTTTCATCAAGGATCTCTCTGTACATTGCTCCATTCATCTTACCCTCGAACCTGACTTATCTCCCAGTCCCTGCCACTGAAAAACATCCCCACAGAATGCTGACACCAGCATGCTTCACCTTAGGGATGGTGATAGGTTTCTTCCAGATGTGAGGCTTGACATTGAGGCCAAAGGAGTTCAACCTTGGTAACATCAGACCAGAGAATCTTATTTCTCATGGTCTGAGAGTCTTTAGGTGCCTTTTGGCAAACTCCAAGCGGGCTGTCAGGTTGCTTTTACTAAGGAGTGGCTTCCTTCTGGCTACTCTACCATAAAGCCCACATTGGTGGAGTGCTGCAGAGATGATTGTCCTTCTGGAAGGTTCTCCCATCTCCACAGAGGAACTGTGGAACTCTGTCAGAGTGACCACCAGGATCTTGGTCACCTCCCTGGCCATGGCCCTTCTCCTCCGATTGCTCAGTTTGAAAGGATGGCCAGCTCTTGGAATAGTCTTGGTGGTTCCAAACTTCTTCCATGTAAGAATGATGGAGGCCACTGTGTTCTAGCGGACCTTCAACGCTGCAGAATTTGTTTGGTACCCTTTCCCAGATCTGTGCCTTGACATAATCTTTCCAACTCATGGATGAGTTTTTGCTCTGACATGCACTATCAACTGTGGGACCTTATATAGACAGGTGTGTGCCTTTCCAAATCATGTCCAATCAATTTAATTTACCACAGGTGGACTCCAATCAAGTTGTAGAACTATCAAGGATGATCAATGGAAACAGGATGCACCTGAGCTCAATTTCTCATAGCAAATGGTCTGAATACTTAAGTAAATAAGGTATATATATATATATATATATATTGTATTTTTAATAAATGTGCTAAAATTTCTAAAAACCTGTTCTCACTTCGTCATTATAGGGTATTGTGTATAGATTGATGAAGACAATTATTTATTTAACCAATTTAAAATAAGGGGTCTGGAAAAAGTCCCATTACTTTCCGAATGCACTATATGAGGCTAACCAGTATTTAATGGGCTGCTCATCTCCCCATTACAACCTGACCTCTAATAGCTGTAGTAGCTGCCCATAATATTCTGTGTCAATGTTGTGTCAATGCTTTGATCTAAGGCTACCTAGTGCGGAGAGCAGGGGGCTCTTCCAAGCGGCAGGGGAATCAGCAACAGAAGAACTTAACACTGGGTTTTTGTGTCAGTAGTGGTTCGCCCCAACAAAAGGAGGCAATAGAGAGATGAAGAGATGTCTTGGCTGGGCCAGTATGAGCCAATAAGACCCCTCGGGAGGCTTAAAGAAGAGAAAGCCATCGGTTCGTCGTCCCTTTGATTGGGTTTATCTAAAAAATAAACTAGCCAACGACAGTCAGAGCCAAGCGCCATTCAGTCCCTCGCTCCTTTTGTGTGAGCCCTCACGGTTTTTGGCCGCAATGGCTCGGTATCTTGGCAGCAGCTTCTTCACTCTCATACAGTCTCAACTCTGGGACTATTGGGGTTTCATAGAGCTATCAAAAGACAAAAAAAGACACTGGGCTGCCGTAAAGCCGGTGCACAGCAGCCAGCTAGAGCAGTAGCAGCAACACGTTGTCAGACTGGAAGATATCACTTCTCATGGCCAGGATGAAACCAAACAACCTGAAGGGCTGTGTACAATACCAGCTTCCTTTGTCCTTTCACGGGGTAGAATAATATATTCTGTCTAGAACATGAGAAAGGATGTGTGTAAAACCAGTGCATACAATCACAACTATGACCCTGTAAAACACAGGGCCAGGACAAACCCAATGCATGAGAATGGATCAAGTCCTCCGTGACCTCAGGGTTGTGGAGTCAATTTCCAAGAGAGGTCTCAATAACAGTCTCAACAATTGCTTGGAATCAAGGTTCTTTAGATTCAGGTTAAACATATACCAGTCAAAAAATGTCATCCAAGATGGCTGTGCAGCTCTTCTGTAACACATCAGGGTGCCTGCTCATCAAGTGACAGAAGGAGATGAGGAGATAAAAAGAAAAATAGCTGTGAGTCAGACCAGTGTGTGTTGTGTCTCTAGGGTGACTGATGGGCCAATAGGAGAGAGCAGAGCAGCCTGGATGCGCCTGATGGCAGTACTGAACCATCCTCCCCTGCCAGGCAGCCACCTTCCTCTACTATACCTTTACAGGTCTATCACAGATACATTAACACAGACCTGCAACAACACACCACAGAAAAACAATGTTATCCAAGATGGCGTAGCAGTCAGATGTCTTTGTCCTTCGTCTTGTCCAATGTATATGTTTTTATATATTTTTCTTTGCATATCTTTTTTTATATTTTTCTAAACCTGAACTTCAAAATACTCTCCTGCAACCCACCTCACCCAATGTGGTGTGGATCTGCTTTTTTCTAAATTATTTTTCTTTACCTCTGAATCCCTCAAGTGAAGCTAGCCAGATAACTAGCTACTAGCTAGTAGTCAGCTAACCACTGCTAGCGGTCATCAGCTACCTACCTTTAGCTCAGAGAGCTCTCGCTAGTCTGTACAATGCGATTCGAACCAGAGCATACCGGACCCATTTTTCTCTCCATATCCCCGGATTCCTACCGCAAGCTCTGAACCTTCTCACTTGGATCATTGCAGCTAGCTACTCCTGGCTAACATCTCTGTCCCGAAGCAAGCACCAATTAGCCTGGAGCTAGCCCATGCTAGGCCCATCTCCCGGCTAGCTGAAGAGGTCCACCAGCCACTCCTGGGCCCCTTTATTGCAGGTACGGGGTACGGAACCCCGCCGATTCTTCACAACTGGACTACCGACGTAATCTGCTCGAGGGGGTTACGCAACTGGCTCCTTCGTCGCGACGTCCCCTGAATGCCCATCTGCTAGCCGCGGCCTGGTAGCCGTCTATAGCAGATCGGACTGTTCGCTAATAGGTCCATCGGCTAATTTCTCGTGCCACTATTAATATTTTGCCAAATCAGCCTGGGCCCCTTTTACCACATGAAGCCCTGCTTATCCATCACGACTGGACTACCAACATAATCTGCCCGAGGATTATTTTTCCAACAGTCTCCTTCATCGCGACGTCCCCTGAATGCCCATCTGCTAGCCGCAGCCCGCTAGCTGTCTAGAGCATATTGGACTATTAGCAGAATAGAGCCATTTGCCAATTGGACTGCACCTGCTACACGGAACCCTACTAATCCATCACGACTGGTCTATCGACAGAAACGCACGAGGAGGCTAAAACGGACTATCCTCCGCCTATCCGACTTCCCTCTAAGGCCCTTCTGCTAGCTCCGGCCTGTTAGCCGTCTGAATTGCCATGTCTCCAGCCAGCCCAACCACTCACTGGACCCTTACGATCACTCGGCTACGCATGCCTCTCCCTAATGTCAATATGCCTTGTCCATTACTGTTCTGGTTAGTGATTGTTTTATTTCACTGTAGAGCCACCACCCTTCTCAATATGCCTTACCCAACCATTTAGTTCCACCTCCCACTTATGCGATGACACCACCTGGTTTAAATGTTTCTAGAGACGATATCTTTCTTATCATCACTCAATGCCTAGGTTTACCTCCAATGCACTCACATCCTACCACACCTTTGTCTGTACATTATGCCTTGAATCTGTTCTATCGCGCCCTGAAACCTGCTCCTTTTACTCTCTGTTCCAAACGTACTAGACGGACAGTTTTTATAGCCTTTAACCGTACCCTTATCCTACTTTCATCTGGTGATGTAGAGGTTAATCCAGGACCTGCAGTGCCTAGCTCCACTCCAATTCCCCAGGTGCTCTCATTTGTTGATTTCTGAAACCGTAAAAGCTTTGGTTTCATGCATGTTAACATTAGAACCCTCTTCCCTAAGTTTGTTTTATTCACTGCTTTAGCACACTCTACCAACCTGGATGTCTTAGCCGTGTCTGAATCCTGGCTTAGGAAGACCACCAAAAACCCTGAAATTTCCATGCCTAACTAACATTTTCCGCCAAGATAGAACTGCCAAAGGGGGCGGGGTTGCAATCTACTGTAGAGATAGCCTGCAGAGTTCTGTCTTACTATCCAGGTCTGTACCCAAACAATTCGAGCTTCTACTTTTAAAAATCCACTTTTCCAGAAACAAGTAACCATTGCAGCTTGCTATAGACCACCCAATGCCCCCAGCTGTGCCCTGGACACCATATGTGAATTGATTGTCCCCCATCTATCTTCAGAGCTCGTGCTGCTAGGTGACCTAAACTGGGACATGTTTAACACCCCGGCCATCCTACAATCTAAGCTTGATGCCTTCAATCTCACACAATTTATTAATGAACCTACCAGGTACAACCCCAAATCCATAAACACAGGCACCCTCATAGATATCATCCTAACTAACCTGCCCTGCAAATACACCTCTGCTGTTTTCAACCAAGATCTCAGCAATCACTGCCTCATTGCCTGCATCCGTAATGTGTCTTGGAGTCAAACAACCACCCATCATCACTGTCGAACGCTCCCTAAAACGCTTCAACGAGCAGGCTTTTCTAATCAACCTGGCCGGGGTATCCTGGAATGATACTGACCTCATCCCGTCAGTAGAGGATGCCTGGTTATCCTTTAAAAGTGCCTTCCTTGCCATCTTAAATAAGCATGCTCCATTCAAACTATTTAGAACCAGGAACAGATATACACCTTGGTTCACTCCAGACCGGACTGCCCTTGACCAGCACAAAAACATCCTGTGGTGTACTGCATTAGCATCGAATAGCCCCTGTGATATGAAACTTTTCAGGGAAGTTAGGAACCAATATACACAGTCCGTTAGGAAAGATAAAGCTAGCTTTTTCAAACAGAAATTGCATCCTGTAGTACAAACTCAAAAAAGTTCTGGGACACTGTAAAGTCCATGGAGAATAAGAGCACCTCCTCCCATCTGCCCACTGCACTGAGGCTAGGAAACACCGTCACCACTGATAAATCCACTATAATTGAGAATTTCAATAAGCATTTTTCAACGGCTGGCCTTGCTTTCCACCTGGCTACCCGTACCCCAGTCAACTGCCCGGCACCCCCCCACAGCAACTCGCCCAAGCTTCCCCATTTCTCCTTCACCCAAATCACTGATGTTCTGAAAGAATTGCAAAATCTGGACCCCTGCAAATCAGCCGGGCAAGGCAATATGGACCCTCTCTTTCTAAAATTATCTGCAGAAATTGTTGCAACCCCTATTCCTAGCCTGTTCAACCTCTTTCGTATCGTCTGGGATTCCCAAAGATTGAAAAGCTGCCGCAATCATCCCCCTCTTCAAAGGGGTACAGATGTATATCTATCATACCCTGCCTTTCTAAGGTCTTCGAAAGCCAAGTTAATAAACAGATCACCGACCATTTCGAATCCCACCGTACACCTTCTACACTATGCAATCTGGTTTCAGAGCTGGTCATGGGTGTACCTCAGCCACGCTCAAGGTCCTAAACGATATCATAACCGCCATTGATAAGAGACATTACCGTGTAGCCGTATTCATCGACCTGGCCAAGGCTTTCGACTGTCAATCACCATATTCTTATCGGCAGACTAAACAGCCCTGGTTTCTCAAATGACTGCCTCGCCTGGTTCACCAACTACTTCTCCGATAGAGTTCAGTGTGTCAAATCGGAGGGCCTGTTGTCTGGACCTCTGGCAGTCTCTATGGAGGTGCCACAGGGTTCAATTCTTGGGTCGACTCTCTTCTCTGTATACATCAATGATGTCGCTCTTGCTGCTGGTGAGTCTCTGATCCACCTCTACGCAGACGACACCATTCTGTATACTTCTGGCCCTTCTTTTGACACGGTGTTAACCTGTTAGATCTCTAGGGGCGCTATTTCATTTTTGGATAAAAAACGTTCCCGTTTTAAGCGCGATATTTTGTCACGAAAAGATGCTCGACTATGCATATTCTTGACAGTTTTGGAAAGAAAACACTCTGAAGTTTCAGAATCTGCAAAGATTTTGTCTGTAAGTGCCCCAGAACTCATTCTACAGGCGAAACCAAGATGATGCATCAACCAGGAATTAGCAGAATTTCTGAAGCTCTGTCTTCCATTGTCTCCTTATATGGCTGTGATTGCGCAAGGAATGAGCCTACACTTTCTGTCGTTCGCCCAAGGTCTTTGCAGCATTGTGACGTATTTGTAGGCATATCATTGGAAGATTGACCATAAGAGACTACATTTTCCAAGTGTCCGCCTGGTGTCCTGCGTGGAATTCGGTGCGCAATTGCCAGCTGCTTGTACTTTTCCATTTGATATAGGGGAGAAACCATGTGTCCAAGAACGATGTATCAATGAAGAGATATGTGAAAAACACCTTGATGATTGATTCTAAACAACGTTTGCCATGTTTTCAGTCGATATTATGGAGTTAATTTGGAAAAAAGTTCGCGTTTTGAGGACTGAATTTTCGGATTTTTTTTGGTAGCCAAATGTGATGTATAAAACGGAGCTATTTCTAATACACAAAGAATCTTTTTGGAAAAACTGAGCATCTGCTATCTAACTGAGAGTATCCTCATTGAAAACATCAGAAGTTCTTCAAAGGTAAATGATTTTATTTGAAGGCTTTTATGTTTTTGTTGAAATGTTGCGTGCTGGATGCTAACGCTAATGCTAACGCTAAATGCTAACGCTAAATGCTAACGCTAAATGCTAACGCTAAATGCTAACGCTAAACTTTTACACAAATGATTGTTTTCCTATGGTTGAGAAGCATATTTTGAAAATCTGAGATGACAGTGTTGTTTACAAAAGGCTAAGCTTGAGAGATGGCATATTTATTTCATTTCATTTGCGATTTTCATGAATAGTTAACGTTGTGTTATGCTAATGAGCTTGCTGATAGATTTACACAATCCTGGATACAGGGGTTTTTTCATAGCTAAACGTGACGCAGAAAACGGAGCGATTTGTCCTAAACAAATAATCTTTCAGGAAAAACTGAACATTTGCTATCTGAGAGTCTCCTCATTGAAAACATCTGAAGTTCTTCAAAGGTAAATTATTTTATTTGAATGCTTTTCTGTTTTTTTGTGTAAATGTTGCCAGCTGAATGCTAATGCTAAATGCTACGTTAGCCATCAATACTGTTACACAAATGCTTGTTTTGCAATGGTTGAGAAGCATATTTTGAAAATCTGAGATGACAGTGTTGTTAACAAAAGGCTAAGCTTGAGAGCTAGCATATTTATTTCATTTCATTTGCGATTTTCATGAATAGTTAACTTTGCGTTATGGTAATGAGCTTGAGTCTATTCACGATCCCGGATCCGGGATGGGGAGATCAGAAAGGTTAACTAACCTCCAGACGAGCTTCAATGCCATAAAACTCTCATTCCGTTGCCTCCAACTGCTCTTAAATGCAAGTAAAACTAAATGCATGCTATTCAACCGATCGCTGCCCGCACCTGCCCGCCCGTCCAGCATCACTACTCTGGACGGTTCTGACTTAGAATATGTGGACAACTACAAATACCTAGGTGTCTGGTTAGACTGTAAACTCTCCTACCAGACTCGCATCAAGCATCTCCAATCCATAATTAAATCTAGAATCGGCTTCCTATTCCACAACAAAGCATCCTTCACTCATGCTGCAAAACATACTAGAGGTCGACCGATTATGATTTTTCAACGCCGATACCGATTATTGGATGACCAAAAAAGCCGATACCGATTATTGGATGACCAAAAAAGCCGATACCGATTAAATCTGCCAATTTGCATTTATTTATTTGTAATAATGACAATTACAACAATACTGAATGAACACTTATTTTAACTTAATATAATACATCAATAAAATCAATTTAGCCTCAAATAAATACTGAAACATGTTCAATTTAGTTTAAATAAGGTAAAAACAAAGTGTTGGAGAAGAAAGTAAAAGTGCAATATGTGCCATGTAAAAAAAGCTAACGTTTAAGTTCCTTGCTCAGAACATGAGAGTTGGTGGTTCCTTTTAACATGATACTTCAATACTCCAAGGTAAGAGGTTTTAGGTTGTAGTTAATATAGTATAATAGGACTATTTCACTCTATACCATTTGTATTTCATATACCTTTGACTATTGGATGTTCTTATAGGCACAATAGTATTGCCAGTGTAACAGTATAGCTTTCGTCCCTCTCCTCGCCCCTACCTGGGCTCGAACCAGGAACACATCGACAACAGCCACACACGAAGCAGCGTTACCCATGGTTCCACAAAAGCCGCGGCCCTTGCAGCGCAAGGGGAATAACTACTCCAAGTGTCAGAGCGAGTGACATTTGAAACGCTATTAGCGCACATCCAGCTAACTAGCTAGCCATTTCACATTGGTTACACCAGCCATTAGGCTGATAGGCTTGAAGTCATAAACAGCGCTGTGCTTGTGAAGAGCTGCTGGCAAAACGCATGAAAGTGTGGTTTGAATGAATGATTACGAGCCTGCTGCTGCTCAGTCAGACTGCTCTTTCAAATCAGACTTATTATAACATAATAACACACAGAAATACGAGCCTTTGGTCATTAAAATGGTCGAATCGGGAAACTATAATTTCGAAAACAAAACGTCTATTATTTCAGTGAAATACAGAACCGTTCAGTATTTTATCTAACGGGTGGCATCCTTAAGTCTAAATATTCTTGTTACATTGCACAACCTTCAATGTTATGTCATAATTACGTAAAATTCTGGAAAATTAGTTTGCAATGAGCCTGGCAGCCCAAACTGTTGCATATACCCCGACTCTGCGTGCAACGAACGCAAGAGAAATTAGACAATTTCACCTGGTTAATATTGCCTGCTAACCTGGATTAGTAGTTATAACTAGTGATTATGATTGATTGGTTTTTATAAGATAAGTTTAATGCTAGCTAGCAACTTACCTTGGCTTCTACTGCATTCACGCAACAGGCGGGCTCCTCGTGGAGTGCATGTGGTTAGAGTGTTGGACTAGTTAACTAAGGTTGCAAGATTGGGTCCCCTGAGCTGACAAGCTGAAAATCTGTCGTTCTGCCCCTGAACAAGGCAGTTAACCCACCCGTCATTGTAAATAAGAATGTGTTCTTATTAACTGACTTGCCTAGTTAAATAAAGGAATAAAAAAAATACAGATTTCCGATTGTTATGAAAACTTGAAATCAACCCAAATTAAAAATCGGTCAACCTCTAAAACATACCCTCATAAAACTCACCATCCTACCGATCCTCGACTTCGGCGATGTCATTTAGAAAATAGCCTCCAATACTCTACTCAACAAATTGGATGCAATCTATCACAATGCCATCCGTTTTGTCACCAAAGCCCCATATACTACCCTGTATGTTCTCGTTGGCTGGCCCTCGCTTCATACTAGTCTCCAAACCCACTGGCTCCAGGTCATCTACAAATCTCTGCTAGGAAAATCCCCGCCTTATCTCAGCTCACTGGTCACCATAGCAGCACCCACCCGTGGCACACGTTCCAGCAGGTATATCTCACTAGTCACTCCCAAAGCCAATTCCTCATTTGGCAGCCTTTCCTTCCAGTTCTCTGCTACCAATGACTGGAACAAACTGCAAAAATCACTGAAGCTGGAGACTCATATCTCCCTCACCAACTGTCAGAGCAGCTCACAGATCACTGCACATAGCCCATCTGTAATATAGCCCATCCAACTACCTCATCCCCATACTGTATTTCTTTATCTATCTATCTTGCTCCTTTGCACCCCAGTATCTCTACTTGCTCATTCATATTCTGCACATCAAAACGCTCCAGTGTTTAATAGGTATATTGTAATTACTTCGCCACCATGGCCTATTTATTGCCGTACCTCCCTTATCTTACCTCATTTGCACTCACTGTATATTGATTTCTTTCTACTGTATGTTTGTTTATTCCATGTGTAACTCTGTCTTGTTGTACGTGTCAAACTGCTTTGCTTTATTCATGGCCAAGTCGCAGTTGTAAATGAGAACTTGTTCTCAACTAGCCTACTTGGTTAAATAAAGGTGAAATTAAATAAATAAAAACAACACACCTCCAACAGGTCTCCTAGAAACACAATGACCTCAAATACATGTAGGGAGCATTGAGCTGGACAGAGTGCAGAAGTATATATTTCAATCAGAACAATCTGATGTTAAATGCATAGTTTCTAACTCTCTCATACTCTTTGCCAGGCCCACCCGTTTCAATTTCTGCTTTAGCTAACTTTTTTTTGGTCTTGTAAATGATATGGCGTTGTTGAACACAGAAATAGTCTGGTCTGGCACCCAGGGCAATTTCAAAGTAGTGTGATAGCACAAACCACAATTATTGAGGGGAAACTGAGGACATCGAGTAGTGGGAGAACATGTTGTCCCTTTCTATTTCCCGCGTCATCCTTCACTTCACATTGGAGGTTGAGTTTGAAGGGGTATTCATCATTCAATCAAATACCACACACATACTGCCTTCAATGTGGTTTCACTCTCCGGAATACTAGAGTGGTGGGGTATTGCTGTGTAGCCTAGTTCCAACAGCTCCAAGGCTGGACTCTTTTTTTCTTTTTAGTTTGGGCCATTAGAAAAGTATGGCACTGAAGACTTGATTTCCTCCTCAGGATATTTTCCCTCCATCTCATTAAGGGGACTGGCCTGTTTAAAAGCAATTTCGGCAATACAACAACAAACTAATTAAGGAGATAATGTCTTATAGCAACAAAACATACCTCTGGCAACCAGCGCAGGGCACTGATCCAGAGTAGGTCACAATTCAATTATTTCACATGGAGCTCCTTGTTCTCAAAATGAGAGAAAAAAAAACACACTAAGACTGACTCCAAGAATCAAATGTAGTAATGGGATTACCGAGCCTTGGGAAACAAACTGTCCTCCTCTTTTCTTATTAGCTTTGTCATTCATGCTCATGTTCTTCTTAGCTTTTGTATCATCCCACTTTAATTTGAAGGAATCAAAAGATGGAGCCAATTTTTAATTAGGCTAGGTTCTAAAATGAAATGCCACACACAGAGTATACCGCGTCATCTCCCATTTGTACACCGGATCATCTGTTAGTCAAACACATGAGGAGGCAGTGCTATAAGCCGCTCAGTGCATGGAAGGAAAAATGCCAGCCACCCTCAGATCCATGAAGGGTTTCTGGCAAAATATCAATCCATCTGCACCATCAACCACCATTTATTTACAGAAATCCTAATTTGTGCAGATGCACGGTACACAGTTTACATAAAGGCGATCACTCACAAAATATGGCATTTCCTTGGGGGGGGACGTTTGAAGGGATTTAACGACAATGGCAATTTTTGAGCTGAGGAGCTTGGTGCAAAGTTGGTTTGGCATCAAATTGACGGACATCCTCCTCCTGGGTTGACTAATAATTTTGCGGTTGACACAATTTACATTATAGTGTGTATTAGTCATTTCTATTTAGAGAACTATGTTAATGTACTTCTCCCAAACAAAGCATTTGAAAAGGAATGTGTATAAAAGCCCAATGGCCCAAACAAAAAATATGTGCATGACCCTGGTCCCTGCATGGGTAGCCCCACATGAAGAATTCCCGATTGAGTCCTCTTGAAGCTAGGGGGCACTATTTTTATGTTTGGTCAAAATAACGTTCCCAAAGTAAACGGCCTATTTCTAAGGACCAGATGTTAGAATATGCATATAATTGACAGATTAGGATAGAAAACACTCTAGTTTCCAAAACTGTCAAAATATTGTCTGAGTATAACAGAACAATATTGTAGGCGAAACCCTGAGAAAACTCAAACCAGGAAGTGGCTTCTATTTTGAAAACTCCATGTTCCCATTGCTCCATTTAAAGGGATATCAACCAGATTCATTTTCCTATCGCTTTCTCAAGGTGTCAGTTTCAGGCTTTTATTTTGAAAAATGAGCCAGAACGATAACGTCGCGTCAAGTGGTCACATGAGTTTTGCTCGCACAACAGAGTTTGGATAGGTATTGCTTTTCCCTCTAATAAAAAATGTTTGACATGTTTCTGTGGACATTACGGATATTATTTGGAATTTGTCTGCGTTGTCGTGACCGCTCCTTCCTGTGGATTTCTGAACATAACGCGACAAACAAACGGAGGTATTTTGGATATAAAAATAATCTTTATGGAACAAAAGGAACATTTGTTCTGTAACTGGGAGTCTCGTGAGTGAAAACATCCGAAGATCATCAAAGGTAAACGATTAATTTGATTGCTTTTCTGATATTCGTGACCGAGCCACCTGATGCTAAGTGTACTTAATGTTTTGTCGTGCGATCGATAAACTTACAAACACTTGGATTGCTTTCGCTGTAAAGCATAATTTCAAAATCTGACACGACAGGTGGATTAACAAAAGGCTAAACTGTGTTTTGCAATATTTGTACTTGTGATTTCATGAATATGAATATTTTAGTAATATTATTTGACTGAGGCTCTATGTTATTCAGCGGTTGCTGATGAAAATGATCCTGCTTAAGGGATGGGTAGCGTCAAGAAGTTAAGCACATAAGAACAGCCCCTCCAAACACACACAGGGCTGACTGAACACCTACATTAACCTAACTATCTACCGTATGGCTGTGGGAACTCCGAGGGACTACTATATCTGATTGACAGCCCTCTGGAAGAAAAAGAAAAACAGGAGAACACTGAAGACGCACCTCTTATTCCCCCAGCCAAGTCCATTCAAAGCACAAAGCTCATTCCTACTTTCATTTCCTCCAAGGGTTCTTGAGAGGGGGACCAAAAGGGAAGCTGGGAACAGGAGGCTCGGAAAAACAGACGTTTTCTACAAAAAGAGCTCAGCTGAAGAGTTTATTTTTCAGCAAGACAGAAGCGCCCCGAATTCCTGGGCATTAACTAATGAGGAACTAACGAGCCAAGCGGTGCTCCCATGTAAAGGCTGGATAAATCACACAGTGCAATGCCGCAACACAGGCTCCCAGGTTCCTCACAGGCCTTGTGACTGCACAACCTAACAACGTCAACACATTCCGCACACATTTGGTACGATTTAACAACGCAAAACCGAGAGAATGCACTGTGTACACTTGCACATATGTTTCTCGTGGATCGAATAACCCACACATATCTCAAAGTCCAAGAATCACAGTGTCAAAGCCATGTCATAATCACCAGGCAGCGCAGTGGGTGAAGAGTGATGTGCGGAGGACAGCCGCTACATTGTCATTCTGATTGGTTCAAGCTGGGGTTGGTCCAATGAGGGCAGAAGGCCCAGAGACTAGTCTCTCGGGGCCCATGTACAAGTCTAAAATTCACTCTCTGCATTAAAACTAAGGTATAACAAATGTTAATGGGATAATCAAAGTAGTATGGCTTTGGGGTATATCAGAGATGTATAACAAAGACTCCTTTGTGACTTATATACTGTAATAACGGCATTAACTTTAAGCCCATTGTATAAACACAGAAGGTAATATATGGACTTTAATGAATCCCAAAACTGGGGCCCAGTGTGTGTGTGTGTGTGTGTGTGTGTGTGTGTGTGTGTGTGTGTCTGCAGATGACTGGTGTTCTGGGGAAAATGTAATGAGTCTCTGAAGTGAGTCCCAATATCAGAGGAATGTAAATGAACTGAGTGCGGATCCTCCCAGTAGTGGCGGCCAGTGCGAAACTCATCGGGTTGCTGAGGGTTTTACTTTGAGCTGTCTGCACTCCCAGCCATAGCGAGAGATGAGTAGCAGACTTAAGAAAATAAACCAGATTTCTAACAGCTCCCAAACATGAAAATAGTCTGGTTGAGTGATTCAATTTGTGGGGCCACCGGGCAAATATCTTCTATGGGCTATGGTTGACGCTGTGGTGGACAACGGGGAGACATGAGCTGAAGACGCATTGGGGTTCTAGGCCTGTTGTTGGTTAGAACCACAGGACAGGAGATACAAACCAACTAATGTATTTTACTTCTCATTTTGAGGACTAGGAAGTATGGGATTGGTGAGAATGAGAGACAAAACCTGATCTGAACAGAACAGACCAAGTGCTTTGAGAGAGACCCCACACAAAACACCCACAGACATCCCACTTATTTCAGGGCCAGGTTTATTCTTTCTTCCTATGGTTGAAAGGAAAAGGAAAGAAAAAAAATAAGAGTGAGCATTCTCAGGCATTCTGTACTTCCTCTCCTCTCTCACTGTCTGTGCCTCCCAGCCGGGGACCAGCATTCCCTGTCTTTTTTTGCCACGGGTGGCATTCATGCACAAAAACGTCAGATATGAAGGAAAAACAAAAACATTTTCTTGATATCGCTCTCTCGTGTGCTTCCTGAATCAGGACAAGCTGGGTAATGCAACTCTCCCGAGGATGGATCACAGCAGATGAGAGGCTTCTGTCTGAACTCTTTCTCTAATAAACATACTATTTGTTTCTAGGTTGACTACTTTGGACTGAACAGTGTGCTATAGCAGCACTAGAGGCCATCTCTTCCACGTAGCCTACTGTGGGTGGAATCACATGTAGGTGGATAGGAGCTGGAGGGAGAAGCCTCTGCCTGTGTGATCACCTTATGTAATCTCAATTGGGTCTAACAGAATGCTGTAATAAATCAAAGCAAGTAGGCTCTCGCAGTTGGTTTACCATCGTGTTTCATACCAGTGTGTGCTCCATACTGATTAAGTTTTGATTATGTTCTGCATTAGTGTCTAATGGTCCCTTTCTTTTGTAGAGTAACTATTTTCCCTGCAGGGCAACTATCCATCCCATTCCTGCCAGACCCCTAAAGGGTATAAGTACACTGGAGAGATATAAACAGCCATCTGATTTCCTCAATCCTACTATACATCTCTAGAGCTACTAAACCTCATCTTCAGTTCAGCCCATAAAAACAGTGTTAAAATACAATCCACAGACCACAGGTACACTTTGATTGGAGTAATACCAAAATACCCCAGTTGGCCAATGAAGCTTACCACAAGTCCCAGCATGCACTGCAAATCCACAAGCACTACGGGAAGATAGGAGAGTCGTGCAAAAGGGTAGAGATTCATTGGCATCTGTTCATAGACATGATGACGTCCACTGCACATGGAGACAGACAGGGATTTGCTACACTGGGCATAAAAAACAAACAATGCCATAGGCTGATAAAGCACTTCACAGCACTACTGAGCTATAAAGTATGAACCAGCGCTCTAATGCCAGTTTACCCTGCTTTCCGGGACGAGCTGGCTGGCCTAACACCACCACCCCCGCTACCAGCTCTGGCAGTCCACCGTGTTAAACCAAGTCTGGCTAAGGGACACACTGCCACCTCTACGCCTTTGAGTGAGAACAGAGCCGTGGCCACACTGAGTGAGGTAATGAGAGTGAGAATCATCAGCGTGAATTACAGACTACAGGTTCAAATCAAACTTGTTTTAGTCATCAACTCCAGGCCCTGAGAGGGCAAGACCACCCACTCAGACGATTAGCTGATAATCACAATATCAAAAAGGCTATTTTACCATTTAGCAACTTCGACCACCACTGTTTAGCTTCAATTAAAATGTGTGCTTTGATGTTGAGCAAAAAATGTGGCTGTTGTTTCAGGGCCGATAAGCAATTTGAAATTGAAACCAAAGTCTAAGAACCTCAAATCCTCTGTGAAGTGTAGAAGAGAGCATAATTAAATTCCATCACCTCTCTGATATCAGAAGTTATTTGAGCCATTTAAACTATTTGCCCTTTGTAGAAGATCCCCATAAGCACTAGGTTTTAACAGCACATGGCTTCAATAACACTTCTCTTCCACGCTCATTCTCTCTCGCATGTCCCCCAGAGCGGTCTCTCCCAGTCCTAACCTTCCACTACACAATCCAGTCAGAACATGTTAAGCCAACACCCTTTCACACCTGCAGCTTCACAAGGGAATGCACTAAACTACTCAACACAAAGGAGACTAGCATTACCTAACACGTATAAGGCCAACATGGCAGGACTATGATACTATATAGCAATGTAAAGTACCTAAGAAGGAGCCCAGGAGGGTGACTGGGCACAATGTTTGAGACATTGTGCTTTGATCAGTGTGTGAGTGGCTCAGAGCAAGTCAAGGAAATCCCTAGACACTCTGTTTTGACTGGCATACCCTGACTTGTGACATCTACTTATCATACAGACAGAACACACTGACAATGTTTCAATGCCTAGAGGGGGCGAAAGGGGCTGTAAAAACAATGAGAGGGTGAACTGAGGAGATGAAGACAGAGGGGGGAAAGAGAGAACTGAGGAGACGATGACAGAGAGAGAGAGAGAGAGAGAGAGAGAGAGAGAGAGAGAGAGAGAGAGAGAGAGAGAGAGAGAGAGAGAGAGAGAGAGAGAGAGTGAGAGAGAAAGAGAGGGGGGGTTTGAGAGGGGGATAAAGAGGGAGAGAGAGCGAGAAAGAAAGAAAGAGAGATGGGGGTGGAGTTTGAAAGAGAGAGACTAAGTGGGAGAGAGAATGTGGGGAGAAACTGGTTCAATGGCTGATTTTTTACAAGAGTGTGACATAAGACTATTATCCAGGATGGGTTGATGGCTTCCAGGGCATTGTTCTTCTGGAGACACTTCAGAGAGATCTGGATTTCCGTTGAGGGTGTCACGCCAAGGCAGTGGAACTCGCCGGCTCGTGTGAACTACACCTGATGTTGCAGAGTTCCTGAGTTTATGGCTCCAGTGAAGATACATAAAATGCTATTCTGTTCATTACAATAAATGAAAGATGGTAAATAAGGGTTTCTTCACTGTAAGTTAAAAGACCTTCAATGATCGGATTAACATTGCTGCTTTGGTCAGTGTGGCGATTCCCACTACAGGTCGGAAGAGAAGACTATTTTTCATATAGCAAATGCTACAGATACACAGGAATGTTAAAATATTATTTTTATTTGAAAAAGGAGAAAATGCAACCTTCATGTTTCTCCAGGGCTTCAATGAGAATGTATTGCATTAGTGCATTTTTTAAGCCCGTCATTTTCCCCCAACGTAATTCTGCAGGCCCCGTTGTCTCCATACCCCTTTTCTTCTGTTTCAGAAATGTGCCTGTGTTGCTCAGCTTCGATGGAAGACACAGAACAAAAGCATAGATCTAACTTAGCCATATTTAGCATTTAGCGAACATTATCTAAAATGGAGTACAACAAATACCTCCATAAACCGGAAATACTTGTCGAATGACTAGGTTGTTTTCCTCCCAAAGTAAACTAACAACCAGACAGACAGTGTCGAGCAGAGCTGATAAGAGTGTAGAAAACAAAAACAGGCTGGTTTTCAGCAAATGTTTATCAGATTCTCATTGTCATGTTTAAAAAAATATATATTAAAAAAAAGTAAGAGTCTGGACCAGTCTTACCATGAAACACTCTCTCTAAAATAGTCAATACATATCCTCGCACAGTAACTGAATAGTTTGAAAACTTGCCATCTTAAAAAAAAAAAATACTCTGGGGCGTGCTTCATAGTTTCCTGTCAAACATGACAATGATGACACATGAGTAATGCTACTTATTTGGCTTCAATAAGGAAGGAGGAAGTGAATGAATGACGCGTATTTGCATAAAGACTTTAGGTCTACACGTATCAAATGTCAGTTACATCTATCTGCATGAAGAGCAAATATGAATAAAGGGCCTTAAGGACTTTGTAGGAAGAGTTATTCACCAGTGAGGCAGGCAGAGACTGGGTTCTGAACCAAGTTGTGTTTCTAGAATTCTGAATGTCAAATTTTATTGGTCACATGCAATAGTATCTGCAAAATATGTGTAAGTGTAGCGAAATGCTTGTGCAAAGTTGCTTAGGAGCCAGAAAACAGGGCTTCCATGTCTTCCGGCGCCATCTTGATTATCATCATCATTGATTTTAAAATAGAAAACATTTCTAATACAATAACAATATTCCAAGGGAGAGTAGAGAAAACACAGGAAACTTAGTAAATGCCTGAATTCTGAGGCCAAAACATCAAAAACAGCTGTTTTACTTAAGAACAGATGGGGAGAAAACAAACATTTAAACTCTCAGCTTGAAATATGTTTGGCATAGAGATGCAGTAAAACACCTCTTTGGCACTGTAATAATGAGGCTGGTGTTGGGCATGTCTTGTCTGGTATAAAAGAGAGTTCTGCTGCACGTGTAACTCACTTGGTAGAGCATGGCGCTTGCAACACCAGGGTTGTGGAGTCAATTCCCACAGGGGGCCAGTATGGATAAGAGTGTCTACTAAATGACTAAAATGGAGAAAAAAAAACTCTAGTTCTGAGCCTGAAAACATCCCACTACCATATGGAATGTGCGGCTCCCTTTGATGAAAATATTGTTGGGAAGCACATAGCTCAGTTTACGGTCACATAAAACAGTTTAAGTGAAGCTTCATGAGTGAAACAGTTGTTTATTTGAGGCCAGAAAAAGCTGAACTTTCACTTTGGCACACATAAGCCAGCTTCAAGCTACTCCGTTGCCATATCAAACAAGAATGCCACAATGCCATGAAGTTGGCGCTCCTTCCTTTGTCTGTGTGCATTTGAAAGACAAGCCTGGAAATGTTAGTCAAACACCGCAAGAAAGGTGTGGTGCTGCCATGGCTGCTGTAAAAGTGGAGAGAAACTCCCATCCTGGTGAGACACCTTTCATTGTGAATGAGACCCATTGTTTCACTGTAGTACAGAGCGGGGGGATCCCATTCAGCCCAGTGTTTCCGCGGCAGTTAATTCACTGTGGAGCTGCGGCATGGCAAAATGATTGCCGCCACGGCAACAAAATGTGGGACAGGAACACATTTTTCTGCCGAGGCGCACTTTGAAGATGCAGGAACAGTCCACATTTACTTTTGCTCTGCAACAAAATGAGTAATGAATAGACAAATCAGACAAACCTAAGGTAGAAGAGTTGGTCCATTTACCTAGTCAGCTTGTTGTTGTTACTTTATTTCTCAACTCCTAAATATTTTACGAATGGCACCATTTTAAACCCAGACTTTTTAGCAGCTGCATGGTGAAGAACCTTACCACACTGCAATCCACCATGAGTATATAGGGGAGAGTGGGGCTGAATATAACATGGGTCAATTGTAGGATAACTTGGGGTAAAACGAGACCCTACCTCAATCTTTTCAAGGGAGTGACAAATTGTGATGGGGGGGGGGGGGTTCTGAGAGAAGTACAGGCAGGGGCGTATTACCCCAGGTGGCGTTTAACCCCAAGTTACCCTTACAGGTATTATAGTCACTGTATATATGGGATATAAAATTAATCAAATATGATGAGAACTTGTTAAAAGATCACATTTGGGATTTAGCTAATGATTAGCGCAATCGGGAAAATGCAGGTTGGCAACCCCATGCTTCAGCCTATTTATTTCTAGCCACTATGCTGCATCACATAGGCTACAGGTGATAATGCTTACTGCTAGTATCATGGAAATTATATTTGACGGTGTTAGCATATTTATTTTAATTCATTTTGGAATAGAATGTCCTTTTAGAAAGTCACAAGAACTGAGATTGTTAGTCCCTCTACATAAAAGGTATCCGGGGAACGCCGGACTGCATTTACCCTATATTAACATCCCCCCCCCCCCCCCCCCCCCCCCCCCCCCGGCAGACCAAGACAACAAAAAAAACACTTTCCCGACAATAGTGAAACTTCCTCTGCATCAGCATTGTTTGGGCCAGAGAGGGCAAACGTAGCCAAATGGCCCAGGTCTGGTCTGAGGACTTTTGTTTTGAAGTGCTGACAAAGAAAAGCAGTCTGGCAGACTTTGCTAGGCAGGGCTAGGCAGGGCAGCAGAGTTGCGTGATTAGTGCATTCCTGCACTGCCGCTCCATTGGCAAAACAGTTAGGACAGAGACAGTGGGCGGGCTTAGAGCAACAATGACAGGCCTGACACACACACTCTCTGTCAGAACGATTCCCTGGTGGTAATTTGCTCAAAAACCCACCAGTCCATTCCATCACTGAGACAGTAGATTAAAAATGGCCACTGTGTTACCTGAGAACCATTACTGAAATCCTCCTACCGCTCCCCTTAACCTGGCGGTGCAGGAAGAGGGAACACAAAGACAGTAGAAATGACAAAGATGGAGGTCACCCCCAGAGATAGTGACAAGAGGCATCACATCATGCCAGGAACATACACCAACAGTTTCCATAATTAGTGGGCTGTTTGAGTGGTTGACAGTTGACACACCAGGTGTGGTTCCGGGACAGGTGGCTGTGATATAAGAGGCGTCTAAAGCTCTTCACATTCCATTGGTTACCATCAGCACAGGATAGCCGCATGGCAACTTCCTCCCTCGTTTATCTAAACAACACCCAGAGGGTAAAGTACCATCTCTGTTGTGTTAGTTTGTCTACCGTCACATTCATAGTATACATCTCCCTCTGCTTAAGTCTCACCTTTCAGAGAGGATCACCCAAGAAATGTGCAATGGACCCGGTGTGGTTTTCAAGGGAGCCGGAGGGTCCAACGTGGAAAGACAGAGACAAACAGTCAGTGTAAATGGCCAAGAGCGCAGCCCAGCATGACGTTTGTTATTCATGATAAAGAAATGGCTCCCTGCTCCCCCCACAAAGATCTGGGAATGTTACTGTCTGGGCAAATTAACCTCCTCTCTCCCTTGCTCTCTGGATCTGAAGACAGACCAAGATGGCCACCGCCATTACCGTGTCTATGACCTCAAACCCCATCACTTCTTATCTGGCACAGAGGGAGGTGGCAGAAGAGAGTTCAGCATGGGGGGGGGGGGGGGGGGGGGGACAGAGAGGAAGTGAGAGAGAGCAAGAGAGAGTTCGGGGTGAAGATGATGGATTTTCTTGGAAGTAGACCAACAGGTCAAGCATGCATTGGGTAACAGTCTCCAAGAATGAATCAGGGGAGATGTGTGGAGAAGGAGAGAGGCAGTGAGATAGAGTGAGCGAGAGAAAAATAATAGAGGGATAGTGAGGATTTCAGAGCCTTGCAGACATGCAAGCAGCCACGTTCAACCAATGAGGAGTTCACAAAACAATCATAAGACAGAGTGCGTATGCATGCCTGCAGAAACCAGACAATGAGGAAAAACCTCAAGTTGAGCTAAATCTCAAACACCACTTGGAGGCATACATCTAAGGCATGCACGATTTTGACTCCATCTAAAAATAGGCAAAACACGAGAGGGAAGGCCTCCAGAGCGAGATTACGGGGAGATAACAGCAACACATCATTTATCACAGCTAGCTGATAGCGGTTCCTTGAATATTTTAGAACCAAAGCGATCCGTTTGCCTGCTTCAAAGCGCCACTCGGGGGTGAGAGGGAGGGAAAAAGACCGGAGAGGGAGGAGGCAGTGTTTCACATGTTTCCAGTTGGTTTCCCTGATAGCATGTTCATCTGATTAAATGGGACTCTGGCAACCGTGTGTCTCCACAATATAGATCTAATTACCTGATAAGGACAGCAGAAGCCAACAGGTTTAAAGCGGGTGTCTTTGTGTTAGTGATGGTCATGCAAGCACCGATTTAGGCGACTACCCCTGCTTTTCCTATTGTATCCTTTTATATCTACGCCGATGATGGTGACGGTGTGAATTCACCCTGATATAAAACAATGTTAATGATCGGCGTAGCAGTACAACGTATTTGGATGATTGATCTAACGGGCTTCCCTATAGTTATGTTATTGTAATGGCTATACCATATCTGATATCTACACTGTGATAGGGTTATAGATTACATTGTTCACAAAATCATTACATAACAAACCTCCATGACCAATTGATCTTCAACCAATAATCATTTTAACCTAAAGCACTGATGTTTATACTGGAACTCTCTCAGTTTTTGTTTAAGTGGTGGCTGGTGGCAGACACTGTGCAAAGGGGGAGTTATATCCTTACACGCCATTGCAGAACCTCGCCCTCCATGTCTCCCTCTCTCTGCATGTGACAGCATGCTGGATCTCACTGCAATAATTCATCCAATGGAGAGAGGACGCAAAGTGAAAGATAAAGGTTCAGAAGGTTCAGAAGGTTCAGGTCTGTACTTTCTCAGCTTTTCCAGAGATATTAACCCTCCACAGAGAGGGAGAGTGACAGGAAACCAACTGCCTCCAAACTACAGGCATGTGACAACAAAGAAGCATCATCACCTCCAGGCATTTTAAAAGTGTCCCTATAACTCAACAGTTATTCATCTGCTGCAAAATGACTGCCTCCGCTTCTCCAAAGTAGATTAAGAGCGAGCGAGCGAGCGACTGAGATCACCCCAATCCATAAAAGTGGAGACAAATTTGACCAATAACTACTGTGGGATATGCATCAACAGCAACCTTGGGAAAATCCTCTGCATTATCATTAACAGTAGTCTCGTACATTTCCTCAATGAAAACAATGTAGTGAGCAAATGTCAATTTGTCTATTTACGCACGACAGACCACGTGTTCACCCTGCACACCCTAATTGACAAGCATACAAACCAAAACAAAGGCAAAGTCTTCTCATGCTTTGTTGATTTCAAAAGAAGCCTTTGACTCAATTTGGCATGAGGGTCAGCTGTACAAATTAATGGAAAATGGTGTTGGGGGAAAAACATACGACATTATAAAATCCATGTACACAAACAACAAATGTGCGGTTAAAATGGGCAACAAAAAAAAACACTTCTTTCCCCAGGGCTGTTGGGTGAGACAGAGATGCAGCTTTAAGTCAGGACAACAAATACAAATTCTAGACACCGCAGCCCTAGAGCACAAAGAACTTCCACAAAGCTGTGAATGAGCTAAGAGACAAGGCAAGAAGGGCCTACTATCCCACCGAAAGGAACATAAAATTTGACATACCAATTAGGATATGGCTAAAAATACTTGAATCAGTTATCGAACCCATTGACCTTTATGGTTGTGAGGTCTGGGGTCTGCTCACCAACCAAGAATTCACAAAATAAGAAACACCAAACTGAGACCCTGCATACAAAATTATGCAAAAATATCCTCTATGTACAATGTAAAACACCAAATAATGCATGCAGAGCAGAATTAGGACGATACCCGCTAATGATCAAAATCCAGAAAAGAGCCGTTAAATTCTACAACCACCTAAAAGGAAGCGATTCCCAAACCTTCCAAAACAAAGCCATCACCTACAGAGAGATACACCTGGACCTGAGGCTCTATTCACAAAGAAACAGAGAGCCCCAGAACAGCGACACAATTAGACCCAACCAAATCATGAGAAAACAAAAAGATAATTCTTTCTGATGTGTCAAGTAATTAACAAAAAAAAGAGAACTAGAATGTTATTTGAATTGAATTGAGAGAGAGAGCAAGAGAGATAGCAAGAGAGAGAAGCAAAGAAGAAAGGAGAGCGAGGGACTGTTGGGAACATGAGGAAAAACCTGACAGTCTGCATGTGACTGCTGCAAGGCTTTGTGCCTGCTATCTCCCTCACAATCTGTCTGAAGTGTCTAATGTGACATATACTTTACGTTCCTCCCCCTGATTTTTAGCGGATTTTTGGGAAAGTGCTAAGTTACTCTAATAAAAGACACCTCAAAGTCAATATGTTTTCATGATTAAGAAACTACCCCTACTGTGGTTTTACCATTGTGCTCAGGACAATACGTGGTTTTGGGAATAACATTCAGGGAAAATAAAGCGCACCTTGCATGGCATGCCTAACGAGTAACACAACCTCCCAATATTCTATGTCGGAAACGGTTAGGGCATGTTTTGCATTCCTATGAGAAAGGGGGCTTTGTGTACAGTGGCCATTGTGTTAGGTCATTGGCAGACTAGAGTAGACCATGAGTCATAGAGAGCACTGTCTGGGTTCCAAGGAGGAGACATTGGGATCACTGGGAATTGTGGGAAAGGTTAAGTCCATGTTTGATCAGGAAAAAAAAACAGCATTTCCCTATTCCCCTTTTCACCTGGGAACTATAGATGTGCAGATATGACACAGAACATGAGACATGGCATCAGTACAAGAGCTGAACTATAAAGAGAGTGATTTTGAAATGGCTGTTGTTCACAGAGCAAATAGCTTTTCCTACCAAGGCTGCTGTGTTAGCGTGGGGGGCTAACGGCGAAGCTCAGGAAACAGGAAATTCAATTTCATGTGCTGTGCTAACCACATCAAAAAGCTGCTGCTGCAGTCAAAGTCAATTTCTGGAAATGTCCTCGTAAAATTTTAGAATCAGCTCTTTCGGGAGCGCCCCTTGTGAAGATCATCGTTCTCCTGGTGGTATCTGAATTATACTTACTGGGAATACTGGGAGAACGTTCACAGAATGAAGGCTAAGTGAGTTATTCTGTGAGAGAATATCCTCCTGACCACTATAACCCACTGTCAAGTTGTTAACACATTTTAAGAGGGAATCAGAAACAGGAAACCATGATTCACTACTACGTTATACTGCTTTGGCACAATGCCCTGACGTTACATTAAACGACAAGCATATAACTAAGTTAGGTAGATAAATAACTAAAAGACAAGTGTTCAATTGAAATATCATTATTATAACCAACGGGGGAGTGTTGTCATGAAACATCTGAAACATTAATACTTTAAATTGGCAAATGCCTTCGAGCATTTCACTGCATGAATTTGGTTGACTTTCTTCCTGTGCATTCCTTTGAAAGTTAAATTCCATATACCCAGAAGCATGCTGTTTGCATTTGTATCATTCACATCAAAAGGAGTGTTGACTGGAGGCACTCTGTCCCTTTCTCCCCCTCTAGATAATGCTGGTCCATGGACTATTTGCACTTGATTGTGTGAACTTAGAGGCTGGGAAAGATAAATCCAGCGCTGTGGACAGACAGAGCAGGCAACACCAGCCCCTTCATCTTGCTGGAGAAGGATCCAGCCATCTAGCTTTCACCGCTGGCCCACAGGGGAAAAGGAAAGAGGGGGGAGGGGGACGGAGCGAAAGACGGCGCGAGAGAGCGAAAGAAAGAACGAGAACCACACCTCATGTTTACTCATGAGCCCGGGACACACAAAAGGAGGAGCAGTGCATCTCAAACTCTCTGGACAGCGGACACAAACAAACACGGTCTGGGCAGACTAGAGGACTGCCATGCAAATAAGCAGTTTCACAAGATAAGCCAGAGAGGAGTGACCTCTAGTCCCCAGTCCAGAGAAAGAAAGGAAAGAATGCAAAAAAGTGGAACCAGCCTAACATAAATAAATACCATGAGAGGACTCAAGCAGCTAGCCGAGCATAAAAGAGAGGAAGAATAAGACATGGAAAAAGGGAGCAGAAACCCAGACCAGGCATCCACAATCAATGAGGGCGTTTTGGGGATGAGAATCCCATCGGTCACACCAGAGTGGAGCGTTTCATTGGCCGTGCATCTTTTAAGAGGCCGCTGGGCTCCACAGACAAAAAGGTTCATACCCACAGAGGAGAGGAGGCAAAATCGCGCAGGGCAAGCCTGCTGAAAATTACCATTTGGTTTATTCTCTCTGAAAGTGCAGTCATCACCCAGGAGATTAAAGGGAGGCATTTGCCATCTCTCAGAGACTCTTGCTCTTCAATTTAAACTTTTGTGCAGGGTTTTAGGTGTGAGGGTGATGCAAACTGGCAAAACCAATTAAGCCTGCATTAATTATGCAACAGTGTACTTTTGAAAGAGAGGAGGAAAAAAACTGTTCCAAACTGATACTTATCAGTATGCAGAAGGAGAACGTCTAACAAGAGATAAGTGCTGGCGGGGACAGAGCAGTAACAGACTTCATTGCACTGATCTGACCACTGGACAGTTTTACAACGTAAGCGAGCAGATGATCTACATTGGAGGTGTAACAGACTCCTAGAGACAAACAGGGAGGAAATTACATGTATATGCTGTGTCTGTTTGGAATTACATTGCTGTTTAATATAACCCTTTGTCACTGTGGAATTGCTTGCTTCTGGGCAATTCAACAGTAACAGAATTACAATGACTCAGTTTTTTTTTAACTTTAAAATGTATGCAAAAAAAAACATTGATTTCAAAGTTTAACAAACCATAAAACTATACACAAGGACTACTTCCTCAGAAAATTGTACACAAAATGTTTTTTTTGCAATGGAATTAGGGTAAAATCTCCCTCAGGTTTTTATGCAAGCACGTTTTCCAAAAACTTAAATATCTGCCCTGAATTAAGATTCAAAGATGTCTGTAGAAACAATGCGGTGACCAGCTATGACATCCCACCTTCAGTTTCAAAACAATTGTTTATGTTATTGACCTACTGTAAGTGAAGTAGATTTACACCTGGTAATAGAATTACATAATGGGTCCCTGATCTGTACTAGGCTTGGGTGGTATACCATATACTGGGGAATTTGGAAAAAGACACAGGATGTTCTCCATATCGTCAATTTATTTGACGTTTTTCAATAAATGTGAATATTTGTAGCTACTTTTAAGTTAATACTTGCAGTCAACTGCAATACGTTAGGAGATAAATCAGATTGCTTTCTTCATTTCACCCGTCACAGTTTACATTATGAAGCTTACCGTAGTTCCCCAGACCAGTTGAGCCAGTCACGTGTATGTTTGTAAATTGCACAACGGGAGAAGGCGTGATCTGGTGAGTCCATAGCGTTTTATATCTATCGGCAAGTCTCTGTTGTGCGGTGCACATGAGGTGAAGAAGTTACACTTGTATGCAATTCACTTCAAAATATTTGCCATCAGATATCTTAGAATGGCTTTCTGCCAGAAGTCAAAGAGGTCCGAATGAGTTTTTCCCCCGCTGTGCTTCCCACTTTTCCTTCAGAAAAACATGCATCACAACATTGTACATGTGCATAATTTATCTCGCTTGTAAATGGTCTACATTCACCAAAAATGACATTCGGTAGCTACAAGCCAAGCTTGTATAACTTTTTGAGCTGGATTTGCCAGTCTTTGCAATTAATTTGGCAATGCTAACAAGTGAAAACTAACAATTTGCTAACGGAATTAGGAGTTTTAATAACTTAAATGATAAAAGTCAAATCACTAACTAATTGGTAGGTCTACCATTACTTGTTACTTCTATGAACTTTCATTATACTCCGTTTCTCATGAGGGAGAGAAATTAGAAAACATCTTCATTTACAGAAGCTTAACAATTTAAAACAAATACTAAATATAAAGTGTTAATATTATTTGAAAGGAGTCTTTACGTCAACATTGCGTTTTGATGCATTTCTCATACCGTTTAAGACTTTTTCTGGTTTCTAAGACCCCTTTTCCATCTGTTTACCCAGAAATTAAAGCCTTTACTTATGTCTAATTTTTAAGATGGAAAATGGTTGTGCCTTCATTCACTTGGCACCCAATTTGATATGCTTCGATGAACTTAACATGTTGGCGCTCATTCATCCTTTGATGGAAATCCCCTACAGTGAAAATACAAGTATGTTTGGGGAGGCCAAAGAAGTGCTACTTTGTTTAGTTTAAACTGCGATGGTGGGCAGGTCACTGTGGTCTTGGACAACGGCTCCTCGCCGAGCTTTCACTTTGAGGAAAGATACCATGCATGCCAACACCTCTTCATAATGGCTATGATTATCAATGATAAAGAGAGGCTCACCACCCATACACTTGACAGCTTGTAAAATGCCAAGACACATGCAATGGGGTGTAATAAACCAGCCTTGAGTAAACAGAATGACCCTAGATACTGTAGCTACGTGGACACTCTGTTTTGATAGGACGTGTGATGAGGAAAGTATGCCTATTGACAGGGCGTAACCATATTGTCAAGATTCCTCAGCTCTGGGTTGGGGACACTGACACAGGGTTTGTTGATGCATCTGCCAATGTGATTAAAGAGCACCGTGTTTACTTTTCATGCCAGGCCACGTGTCACCTAAGGCCACCGGGTACAATACCAAGCAATCTCTTCTGATAGCAGAAGAATTGAACCTTTGGCTGGGTTAATCGTCACCGTGGGCGTTACAGAACACACAAACGTTCTCTAAGACGGGATAGCACTGAGGGGTGTAAGCAATGAGGGGTGTAAGCAGGAGCAAATGGTCTGGAACAATGGCGTGACTACTAATCATGTTGTTCTGCTCCGTGTCTCTGTTGTCTTTGGGCCTTGTGCACCTCGTGCCTCCTAGTAGCCTCAGGGAAGAAATCAAGCTTTCCTCCGGACCCTAGCACATGGCTGGCATGATCCACATAACGGAGTCTTTAAGGCTTCCAGCACAAAAATAAAAACTGGGATTTGGACAGCATTCCAGTGCCCCAGAGGCCTGCTGGAAGCGAGGAAGGATGTGAGGTTGGGGTGTTGGTTGGAAGCCCATCTCGGCCCCCTGGGAACGCATACGTGGGTCACATGGGTTGGCGGAAGGTAGGTATGCTGCCAGTAGCAGCCAATCGCTGGTCTGTTGTGGACATTGTGGGATGCGTTCCAGTAATGCATCATAGTTCAACACAGCCAAGTTGACTCTCCTTCTACCCACAACAGGATCAGTAGGGGAAGGACACACACAGAATGAGGTTCCAGCTTTAAAGCCAAGGGTAGGATGGCATGTGGTTACTTTAATCCTCTACAACACATTCATTCATATTTGTTTGGTTCAACAACTTAAAGATCAAGGCTTTATATCCACAGGCACTTTGAACCCACATTTTAATTTGATTTAGAGTGTTTATCGGCTACATTCTCCTGAACCACTTTTTCATTTGGTTCCTCTTTTGATGTGAGCCTGCCTGGCTGTATTTTCCATAAATCAACAAGATGAGCCACACTAACAACATACACGTCAACAGTTAGAATATTCGATTTCTTCAAAGCATTATGAATCCCTCCCATTTCGCCAGCTTCCAACAAATCAACTTAAGCCTCCTCAGGTATGCATGTAAAGTGAATGTGTTTTTAAAGACTGAGAGCTAGGCTTAAGACCCCCATCCCCCACAGTCCTCCCATTATACAGTGGAATGTCAAACACTCCTGACCGCCTCCACCTGTAGATCACCAACCAACCGTATTCCTACACTCAGCTAGGTGCTTTTATGACACCCAGAAGACTCTCTCCCCCTTATCCACACGGTGAAGCAGAATGAAAATAGCCCAGACGTATGACTTGCATGTTTATTATTCATCACCTTGGTTAGCTAGATTGTTATGCTGCCGTGTCTGATACCGTAGCCTACTTCTGCTGACGCTTATCAGGGGACAAAGTCTGACAGGGAACCATGGTGCCATAATGGGAGGAGAGAGAACCCATTGGCCTGTGGTGGTGCTGGATCTCTCTAGCTGTGTGTGCAGTACTAACATAACGTTCTGGAACTCTTTTAGAGACACTGTATGTGGACATATCATCTATAAGAGCTCATCCATAAAAATTAAGCTAAGGTTTTTACGAAGAATAACACTCCATAACAACTCTTTCCGTGCCCATAGAAAGAGGAGAGAAAGAAACAGAGGTAGCAGCTGCATACTATTCTGTTCTACTGTAATGAATTCAAACATACAGTTCTCCTGAATGCCTAATCATGCAGTGGCCTGATTACAGCTGACTCACAAATCCCCCACTGCTGCCAAGCACACAGGAATGTCCAACAAACAAGTTACATTTATGCAGGAACACGCACACACACACACACACACACACCAGCTTGCTGATTGACAGTCGCTGTGATCAGCAGACAAACCCCAATCCACTGAATCTCTCTATGGGATCTCTGCATGCAGCAGTTGAATGTGGCAGCCCAAGCTTCCACAAGAACACAGTGGGGGGGGGCTAAGTGGCAGTTTCCAAAGGGGAGGCATGAAAACCACTACCCCATGTATCCGTGTGAAACCATAAGCTATTATCAGATTTCAGGGGCAGGACATTTCACTTACAATAACATGCAACAGTTCATGTTAATACTGTTAGCGTGATGGCTGGTATTGGAGGGAACAGGTATGGAAAAAGGAAAACTTAAGCCTAAATATATGACAGATGAAAGGAAATCACTGTCTCCACATCTGCTACTGGATTATGAAGGTGTTAACCTCTATGAGGGGAGACAACGACTTAGAAATACCCATTTAGTTCAAAGGAGAAGGCTTCCATGTTCCGTGACACAATTCCAAAGCATTGGCATTTTACTCTAGGTCTTAGAGTAAATCCTGAAGTGCCTCACAGGGAATTGGACACAAACAATTTGGTACTAACAAATAGTTTAAAGTATTGGTCAACCACACACCAAGAGGGAAGATCAGTCACGCTAGGATTTACTATTCGAACAGTTGACCCATCCTTCGGTCACATTTCACAACACAGTCGGACATTAACCTCAACAACACCTTATTAAGTAACCAACAAGTCTCCCATATCGCTGAAACATCCTGGTTTTGATTGTGAGTTAATGATTGGCCCCTCAGACAGCCACTGTGTCATCCAAGCAGTGACAGAGGACCATGTCATTTCTCACGCAAACAAAATGTGCAAACAGGGGTCTCTGTAAAAGGTAGATTCATAGGGCCTGGCGTGTTACTGTCCATTGGGACCATGACTGTGTGGTTCTGTTGTGCTCAAGGCTGGGGGGGGGGTTGTTACTCATTCACCAGACACGTGCTCAAGACATCAATGCCCATTGACCCTGGGCAATCAGGTTTGCATTCTTGTAGAGAGGCAGCGCAGGGGAGCATTCTTTTTTGGACAATAATAATCTACCACATGGAGCTCCTATAGCCTCATAACTAAAGAGCACTGACCCAATTACAGCAGAGAAATCTATGGCCTGGGTTAGAACAGAACACTCTACAAACCTACACATTCGGAACAGGAGTCCAAATTACGCAGGCTATTTTCTTGTCAGGCCTGCTGAAATGCATACATTGTAAAAAATACTCCTGTGATCATGTTTTGTCACAAAACGTTTAAAACTGGATTCGTTGCCAGAAAGTGAGCTCATTAACCTGTGACAAGCAAAGAGGATGTGGGGAGTAAGCAGAGGCCAGGTCAGTTAGAGGGCCATTAGAGGAGCAGCCAGGACTACTGTATTCTGAGTGAAGGCTCCAGTTTTCACATACCCTTGGTCTGTTTAAGTGATATGATTAAACCTGACAGAGTAATGGACGGCTATTCACTGGGCCTCACCTAGTCAGAGGGCACATTAATGAGAGCTGTCGCTTACGTAACGTTCCAAAAACATGCACAAAACCCTGTGCCACAGCCCATTAGTGGGAGCAGGGTGTTTTATGAGGTGCTGAGAGACCATTGGGTGCCCCCTTTATTAGGGGCCTGCCTACCTGGTAACCATGTCATGGAACAAGGCGAACAGTAGTTCCACATTCTTCCTCCTCTACAACTTCCTGTGGAATTCCCCTAACTTTCACCACACAGCTCTATTGGAACTTTTCTATTAGTCCCACCCCCCTTAAAACTTATTTTGCGAAAGACATCCCCGTAAACAAATCAACAACTCCTGCTAATTAGTCAACCTGTCAAATGTTCTTGTAAACTCACATAGCTGGCAAAGGAGCCTGGGTATAAAAGAAACACTATTTGGATTAGAGAGTTTAACATAACTTCACAAATTCCTTTTGTTCCACCAACAACCCAAAACCCTGCCAAAATAATTCCTTGCTTATCCAAGCCCATGATCCAATCCCTATGGTATTTCCAGTGATGATGTGACCTTGTTTGGGAAAGGTTTTAGGAGCGAGTACAACAGGCTCCACCCAATGGCACACTTACATTCCTTGAGAACAGATGTATAGAAAGCTTTACATTTCACCTAATTACCGTACAATTAAATAACACCCTATTGCACTGATACTCAAAACGTTCCCTGGCCATTGCTTTCAAAGACGTGAATGACAACTCCATTCAGAACTGCAGTCCATGGGAGGCCTTTAGAACAGAATAATTTATGATCGTACTACAGCACCAAGAGAGGTATCTTTAGAGGTGGAAACTGAACACAGATGGATGAGAGAAAGTACCACAGCCCCAGCATAAGGTACGGAAGTAGTGGAGCAAAACGTATACAGCTCCCAGAGGACAGGCAGAGAGTGTAGCAGCACTAGGATGGGTGATTTGATTTAACCAAAAGGCTCCTCAACAGCTTCTACCCCCAAGCCATAACACTGCTGAACAATTCATAAAATCGCCACCGGACAATTCACTTTGACACCCCCCTCCCTTTTGTACACTGCTGCTACTCGCTGTTTATTATCTATGCATAGTCACTAACCCCCCACCTACATGTACCAATTACCTCAACTAACCTGTACCCCCACACAGATATTTTGATTTGTTTAACACTTTTTCGGTTTCTACATGATTCCATGTGTTATTTCATAGTTTTGATGTCTTCACTATTATTCTGCAACGTAGAAAATAGTACAAATAAAGAAAAACCCTTGTATGAGTAGGTGTGTCCAAACGTCTGACGTCTGAATGCCACAGCTTCTGGTTGTGAGAGTCAGACTGGCTTGACCAGAAATTGTTTTGAAAGCAAAAAATATAAACTAGAACCAGGCCACTTTATCACATCCATGTTACATTCCCCAGGGCTTCAGTACAGGTCAAGGGGGGAGTTCATGTAGTTACAGGGCAAAGCTCTGACTCACAACATACCATACACTCAAGATTCTCTGCTTTATCCCTCACTGCCAGCACTGCTACTTTAAGCACAACAATAGCAAGAGATGCTGAAGAAAAACTGTTTCAACATGATGGTATGTCACTCAAGAGCGTTTACAGATGTTTTGATGGTGTAATTGTAGCATGACGGCTTTGAAATAACTTTTCGGTCTGTCTGCAGATAAAACTCAACTCACTCACCTGGAGAGACTGTTGTGCATATACCCAGAGCTAGATATGATCCTAAACAAAACTGTTGCGGTTTGAGCTCAAAATGACAATGATAATCCAACCAATCAGACTGGAGCTGTGGCTTTATCTACCAATGGGCCATAAACATTGAGGCAAAGCCAACTGTCAATGGGCACTTTGTTGAAGCAGATTCTCATAGGAAAATAAATGTTATAATCACATTGCTTTGTCCGTGGAGTGAAAGACATCAGCATGATTATGTACAGGTAAACACACACTCCTCTTAGTTCATGACAGATATGCATGAACTACACACAAGTGATTCAACAGCAACCAGGAAGAAGCTCTGAGAAATCCCCTTGGCTATACCCTGCGGCCCTATCCTTTTTACGTTTGACATTTTAGTCATTTAGCAGAATTAGTGTTGAGTGCCTTGTTCAACGGCCCAATGAGAGATTTTTTTACCAAGTCGGCTCTGAGATTTGAACCAGTCACATTTTGGTTCCTGGACCAGCGCTCTTAAATCGCTAAGCTACCCATCACCACAGTAACGGAATTACGCTGAGACTCATTTTAAAAATGTATGCTAAACAAAAAACAACTGATTTCAAAGTTTAACAAACCATACAACTCGATGCACAATGACTACTTGGAACAATTTACACAGAAAATAAATTAACATTTACTGGAAACAGTGCAGATGCAAATTTTACCAACAGAATTACAGTACAATCTCCCTCAGTTTTATTCCGTTACCAAACTTTGTATCTGCACAGTTCTTTCTGTGAATGTGTTTTTGCTAAATTTCCTGTGGAAAATGTTAAAAGTCCTCGTGCATATAGTTGTATGATTTGTTGTATGATTTGTTAAACTTTTAAATCAATGCTTTTTTTTTGGTATACATTTTTCACTTTAAAAATGTGAGTCTCAGCATTTTCCATTACCGTGGAATGGCCCAGCGCTAATTGGCACCAATATGTAGCCTGCCCTATCACTCAGCCTGTTCACAGTTGCTACTGACGAACAGCCCTGGGTGTTCCAGACACAACAGCAGCAGCCTTTATCAAAGAGATCCAGCCCAACACATGAAACAAAGTTCACGCTCCTGAGTGAAAGCAACTCCCCAAGCAGAGCCTTATAAACATACTGCTGGTCATAAAACATGGATGGCCCCAGACAATGAGGCTCATCAACTAGGCCTAAGCCACGGTGAGGCCAACAGGAAACGGATCACTGACAACGCACACATCCTAAAGAGAGAAAGAAAAGGAGAGCCGAGCAAAGATCTCAGGGAATGTGAGTACTCACTCAGATAGCGTTATCTTCAAACGCACACATCACTTAAGCAGTATTCCGTTGTTCAGTAAGCATTTGTTAAGCGGGTCAGAGGTCCCCAACAGCCAGTAGACACATACCATTCTCCGCCAAAGAGGGTGAGATGGACAGGGAGGCTGAAACGAGACACCTTCCTGGAATGCAGGAGGTGGTCCTGATTGACACGCCACAGAAGAGCCAGTGTTTGCTTCGGTTAACCGTGAAGCCATTATCAGCTATTCAGAGTGGCGCGATTGGGTTCCCTATTGCTCTGAAACCCCCTCAACAGCTATTGTGCCCCACAGAACATGCAGGCTGATTATGCCCCAGCGTACCTATTCAATAAAATTCATAACACCAGAGGCCTTGTGTGAAGAGGGTCCAAATCATACAGTGATCGCCATGTCAGGGTATAGATTTACCATGGGAAATATGCAATGCAATAAACACAGGCAATGTTGTTGCATGGGGCATGGTAGCACATAGTTTGGCATGATCTGTGGGGATGAAACCTAGCTTTACGGCTTGGCTTCTGACCAGCCTCTCAAACTTCTCTACTGGCACTGCCGGCCCTCTAATAACAGGCTGTCACCAGCCAGCAGACACTGGTCAACCTACAGGTGAAACGCCACAGAGGGCAGCATGCTCTGGGTGTGGGCAGCTGTCAGAAAAGCCAGACCCCTAACATGTGGACTACACTCTGTGGCTTCAAGGCACTGAGCCAGTGTCAACATCATAAAGCACGCCCATTATACAGTGCCTTCAGAAAGTATTCATACCCCTTGACCTATTCCACATTTTGTTGTTTTAGCCTACATGCAATATGAATTACATCTATTTTTTTTGCTCACCCATCTACACACAATAACCCCTAATGACAAAGTGAAAACATGTTTCAAATTTGTGCTAATTTATTGACAATGAAATATCTAATTTACTTAAGTATTCACACCCCTGAATCAACCTATTATAAATCACCTTCGTTTACAGCTTTGAGTCTTTCCGGGTAAGTCTCTAAGAGCTTTGCACACCTGGATTGTACAATATTTGTACAATATTTGTACAGATTATTTTTTAATTCTTCAAACTCTGTCAAGTCTCGCTATAGATTTTCAAGTCGATTTAAGTCAAAACTGCAACTAGGCCACTCAGGTACTTTCAATGTCATCTTGGTAAGCAACCCCAGTGAATATTTGGCCTTGTGTTTTAGGTTATTGTCCTGCTGAAAGGTACATTTGTCTCCCAGTGTGTTGGAAAGCAGACGGAACCAGGTTTTCCTCCTCTTATTTTCCACCATAATTTGCAAATAAATTCATTAAAAAATCCTACAATGTGATTTTCTGGATTTTTTTCCCCTCATTTTGTCTGTCATAGTTGAAGTGTACCTATGATGAAAATTACAGGCCTCATCTTTTTAAGTGGGAGAACTTGCACAATTGGTGGCTGACTAAATACTTTTTTGCCCCACTGTAAGTGTTCATTCAGTATTGTTGTAATTGTCATCGTTACAAAATGTGTATAATACATATACACATACAGTTCTCCTTGTATGAGCTGAAAGTTTAGAGGGACGGCCAGGTCTTGGTAGATTTGCAGTGGTCTGATACTCCTTCCATTTCAATATTATCGCTTGCACAGTGCTCCTTGGGATGTTTAAAGCTTGGGAAATCTTTTTGTATCCAAATCCGGCTTTATACTTCTTCACAACAGTATCTCGGACCTGCCTGGTGTGTTCCTTGTTCTTCATGATGCTCTCTGCGCTTTTAACGGACCTCTGAGACTATCACAGTGCAGGTGCATTTATACGGAGACTTGATTACACACAGGTGGATTGTATTTATCATCATTAGTCATTTAGGTCAACATTGGATCATTCAGAGATCCTCACTGAACTTCTGGAGAGAGTTTGCTGCACTGAAAGTAAAGGGGCTGAATAATTTTGCACGCCCAATTTTTCAGTTTTTGATTTGTTAAAAAAGTTTGAAATATCCAATAAATATCTTTCCACTTCATGATTGTGTCCCACTTGTTGTTGATTCTTCACAAAAAAAATACAGTTTTATATCTTTATGTTTGAAGCCTGAAATGTGGCAAAAGGTCGCAAAGTTCAAGGGGGCCGAATACTTTCGCAAGGCACTGTACACACATACATACATACATACATACATACATACATACATACAAATTGGCATCGGCTTTTTTTGGTCCTCCAATAATCGGTATCGGCGTTGAAAAATCATAATCAGTCGTCCTCTAGTATTGATACACTATCAAAAACTGTAATTAATAACTTCACCATGCTCAAAGGGATATTCAATGGCTGCTTTTTTAATCTATCTACCAATAAGTGCCCTTTATTGCGAGAAATTGGATTGAATCTGTGTTTGAAATTGACAACTGAATTGAGGGACCTTACAGGTAATTGTAACTGTGGGGAACAGAGATGAGGTACTCATTCGAAAATCATGTTAACCACTATTATAGCACACAGAGTGAGTCCATGCAACTTAATATATGACTTGTTAAGTGCATTTTTATTTAGGCTTGCCATAACAACGGGGTTGAATACTTGACTCAAGACAATTCAGCTTTTCATTTTTTATGAATTTGTAAACATTTCTAAAAACATAAAAATGTTTGTAGGCCAGTGACACAAAATCTCAATTGAATCCATTTTAAATTCAGGCTGTAACACAACAAAATGTGGGAAAAGTCAAGGGATGCGAATACTTTCTAAAGGCACTGTATAAACATAATTTCCCTGATGGTGGAAGTTCTTAGTGGTCAAGCTTTCATCAACGTCCCCGCGGCCAGACTGTGACATGATTTAAGTGCAATAACAACGATACTGCTCCCTCTGCACATTTTCAGCATACTCATGGAGACTTTTTTCATGTCTGTGCTAGACAGACGGTCTTCATAAACACTCCACCGGAACAGACATGTTTATGTGGGCTTTTGAAGGTCAGAAGAATTCATGTTTTAGAAACCCATTTGATAACATCTCATTGGTCATTAAAGCTACTCTGTTTCAAACTATTTCCCCACAAATATCCAACCCATTTGGTACATTGAAATGTTCGTTTCATAATGATAATGACGCGACCTAAGAGACAGATAAGTCCAACTTTTATGCCGTCTTTTCATAACTTTTTTTTTGTTGTTGTTGTTGCATAGGCCTACAGGTTGCCAGTACAGAATGTAAACAGTCTCATCCAACACCATGCGTCATGCTAATTAACTAGGCGATGATTTGTAAACAAATGAAAGTTAGACAGCTTGGACTCACCTCGGTGGATGGCATGCTGACAACACCTGTTGATCTGCGCTTCTCCCTCAGCTTTCTCTTCTCTATCTGTCCTTTCCCCTTCCTGGCGCTTGGACCACTGTTTTTCTTCTCTTTGCCTTTACTGGGTGAGGGGCTCTCCTTGTCACTGCCATGGTCATTGCATGCAGTCGGGCTGGACTCTTGTGGGGTGCAGGGCACTTTCTCCGGCTGCGGTGTCTTCTTCAGGTTACTCCCCGGTGTATCCGCTCCTCTGACGGCTGGTGTCGGGTGTGGGTCATCGTCAGGTCTCTTCAAGGCTGAGGAGGATGATGAGCGAGCCATGGGGTATGATGTCCCGCGGTCCGGGTTGCCGTTGTTGTTAAGTTCGGTGCTCGAGGTAGCATTGCGCATCTCACTTTTGTTGCTGTGGCTCCCCAGGGACGCAGTGGCAGGGGCAATACCACCAGTGCACGCGCCGGTGGCCGCAGCGATGTCCCCGAGCATTTTTGCCCTCATTTTCTCCCGTTTAGCCTTCCATTCCTCCAGAAAGTCTGTCTGTGCATTTGGTTTAAATCCACCCGTTGCCATGTTCCTTTTTTTTCGTTTTGTATGTGTGGGGTTTTCACCAGTGGCTTTACTACGTTTGTAAACTTCGCTCCTTCAGCAGGGAATTTGTAATTTCCGTTTTAAGTCAGGTTACCGTGCAATCGTCCTTCGCTTCTAATGACACCACATTTCTCAAAACGATTCGGTCTAAAAGGTAATGGAGAATCACGGTTAGTGTAAATTTGGTCCAAACTTCAATGAAACGACCTCACTTCAAAATTACTATCCGTGTGTAAAGTTAATCACATTGGACGTTTATCAAGTTGTTTTCACAAACTAGCCTTCCCATAAATGAACTATAAATAACTCATAGCAAAGTTTGTGCTACAGTAGATAGACACGATCATTCTTAGAAGTTATTTTATCCGCAAAAAATAATAAAGTAACTTATTGGAAATAACATGACTCATTTAGTGAACAATTGCAACAGTGACATGCGTTTCTAAGAAGACTCACCTGTTATTTTGCAGTGCTTCCGCTCTCTCAGGTGAACATTCCGTAGGAATGAATTGTAGCCTACTTCACTGGCAAACTCGATTAGTCACATGCAACCTAGATATCAGTGCGGCTCGGACTCAGCCCCCTCTCCTGGGCTTTTCCGAACCCATACGAAGACTCACGAATGCATACGAAATAAAACGGTTGTAGCCTGTTCTGTTATTAAAAATGTTTGGGTTGTACTTGCTGTCTAAACACCTTTCTTTGATCCCTATTTTCCAACTGAATGTTTATTTTTTTGTTTTACAGCATCTAGGCTACAGGGTGGAAATAAACAAAAAGAAAAATGTCTCAGCCTAATCATAGACTATATAGTTTATATTCTTCTTAACCTATAGGCTGTATTAGTGGAGGCTGGTGGGAGGAGCTATAGGAGGATGGGTTCACTGTAATGGTTGGATGGAATTAATGGAAAAGAGTCAAACGTGGTTTGATACCTTTCCATTAATTCCATTCCAGCCATTACAAAGAGCCCATCCTCCTATAGCTCCTCCCACCAGCTTCCTCTGCTATGGACAGTTTGTTGTTGATGCTACCACGCAGATCCCACGGAAAACCTCCCTAAGGCGTTGGATGAGTCACCCAGCCCCAGAGCGCTTCAGAGGTGAACATTATTCATCTCTCAATAACAAAACAGACATACCAACCCACAACAACACTATATGGCAATGTGTGAGGGTCATGATGTAAGTGCATAGTTGTTTCCACACTTCCCATAAGAGCTGGTTGAAAATAACCCAAATGGACACAGGTTGAGTGAGGGTGCCAAGCTGATTCATAGTGATTGTAATGCAACCATATGGATGAATGGGAGAAGACTCACTCAGAGATATCCTAGCCGGGTTCAAACAAGACAGTGACCTTGACCGAACAGCCAGTATGCAGCCAATAGCATCTTTACCATTCATACCACACCGGATGAATTATGTGAAGGCAGTGGGTGCTTACAGTGTAGGTTCTCTTTGGGTTGATTAGGTTGTTAGGTTTGAGATATTTTACAATCATACCAAACAGAACCTAAGAACCCACTGTATTCACATAACAAGCTGTGATTATGTGAATACGGTCGGTGCTTATTTTCAGCTCTCTTGCAACATGCTTTGGAAGCTGCCATGTCTCCTGGAGTTACAGTGGGGCAAAAAAGTATTTGGTCAGCCACCAATTGTGCAAGTTCTCCCACTTAAAAAGATGAGAGAGGCCTGTAATTTTCATCATAGGTACACTTCAACTATGACAGACAAAATGAGAAAAAAAAATCCAGAAAATCACATTGTAGGATTTTGAATGAATTTATTTGCAAATTATGGTGGAAAAAGGGTATTTGGTCAATAACAAAAGTTTATCTCAATACTTTGTTATATACCCTTTGTTGGCAAAGACAGAGGTCAAATGTTTTCTGCAAGTCTTCACAAGGTTTTCACACACTGTTGCTGGTATTTTGGCCAATTCCTTCATGCAGATCTCCTCTAGAGCAGTGATGTTTTGGGGCTGTTGCTGGGCAACACGGACTTTCAACTCCCTCCAAAGATTTTCTATGGGGTTGAGACCTGAAGACTGGTTAGGCCACTCCAGGACCTTGAAATGCTTCTTAAGAAGCCACTCCTTTGTTGCCCGGGTGGTGTGTTCGGGATCATTGTCATGCTGAAAGACCCAGCCACGTTTCATCTTCAATGCCCTTGCTGATGGAAGGAGGTTTTCACTCAAAATCTCACGATACATGGCCCCATTCCTTCTTTCCTTTACACGGATCAGTCGTCCTGGTCCCTTTGCAGAAAAACAGCCCCAAAGCATGATGTTTCCACCCCCATGCTTCACAGTAGGTATGGTGTTCTTTGGATGCAACTCAGCATTCGTTGTCCTCCAAACACGACGAGTTGAGTTTTTACCAAAAAGTTATATTTTAGTTTCATCTGACCACATGACATTCTCCCAATCTTCTTCTGGATCATCCAAATGCTCTCTAGCAAACTTCAGACGGGCCTGGACATGTACTGACTTAAGCAGGGGGGCACGTCTGGCCCTGCAGGATTTGAGTCCCTGGCGGCGTAGTGTGTTACTGATGGTAGGCTTTGTTACTTTGGTCCCAGCTCTCTGCAGGTCATTCACAAGGTCCCCCCATGTGGTTCTGGGATTTTTGCTCACCGTTTTTGTGATCATTTTGACCCCACAGGGTGAGATCTTGCGTGGAGCCCCAGATCGAGGGAGATTATCAGTGGTCTTGTATGTCTTCCATTTCCTAATAATTGCTCCCACAGTTGATTTCTTCAAACCAAGCTGCTTACCCATTGCAGATTCAGTCTTTCCAGCCTGGTGCAGGTCTACAATTTTGTTTCTGGTGTCCTTTGACAGCTCTTTGGTCTTGGCCATAGTGGAGTTTGGAGTGTGACTGTTTGAGGTTGTGGACAGGTGTCTTTTATACTGATAACAAGTTCAAACAGGTGCCATTAATACAGGTAACGAGTGGAGGACAGAGGAGCTTCTTAAAGAAGAAGTTACAGGTCTGCGAGAGCCAGAAATATTGCTTGTTTGTAGGTGACCAAATACTTATTTTCCACCATCATTTGCAAAAAAATTCATTAAAAATCCTACAATGTGATTTTCTGGATTAATTCTTCTCATTTTGTCTGTCATAGTTGAAGTGTACCTATGATAAAAATTACAGGCCTCTCTCGTCTTTTTAAGTGGGAGAACTTGCACAATTGGTGGCTGACTAAATACTTTTTTGCCCCACTGTATGTACATTTTATTCTGTCCTCATGTTTATGGATCTCTGTTTAAGGAAATATACTGCTGCATCTGTTGCGGTGTAGCGATGGACGAAGAGCTCCAGTGCAATAACTCTGGTTGACATTCCTAGCTATTCAGTCTGTGGTCATTACCATTCATAGCTTAGCTGTGCTGCTGCGCTGGGTTGGTTACTGCTGAAGGAGTTTTTTCTTTTCCAAGGGAGCCCTGCATGAACACAATTGATCAAATGTGCAACATTCCAACATACAACTTAATAAGAATATACTACTAGCAATTTAAGAAGCAAAACACACTCCTCAACAACTAGGTCATCCATTAGCAATTGAACTCACCTGTACATAGCCTATATAATAATCTACTGTTTGTTAACTACATATATTAGACAGTATTGTACGTGTGCTGACATGATTGATTGGAGATATAGGAGAAAAGTACCTAGGTGAAAGGAATTAGACACCTTTGTCGAAAAATAGTGGCTGATCTAAGGGTTGAGGTCACACTGCTGCATATTTAGCATTTTTCTGTCTGCTTTTTGGGAAGCTGAAATACGAGAGGGCAGTTGTTGTCGCTCACAGCAGCTCGCTCCATGCCAACACAAACTGTGCTCCTCTTTCAACTAAACCCCACTTAGCATTCCAATAATGAATTTCCACTGGTAAGTGTGTGAACTCCCTTTCTGAACATTTCACAGTGTTACATCTTATCTCTGGTGGGTTAAAGACCTTCTGTAAAAGCAGTCTGGCATTTTAAATAAATGCCAAGATAACTTTTTCCTCCATGTTACACATAGCCTAGACTGCACATTTGTGGTGGAGTTGTAGAAAAATACAGATAGCAGACAAACAGTCAAATCTTCATAGCCAGTAGCCCAAATTTATTCTCAAAACATAACATAATGTTCACAGTTTTTTATCCATCCCACAGTTATGTATTCCGTTAAAAGTCATGAGGTGGCCTATAAAATGAAAATGATTTCCCCTTTTAAAAGTCATGAGGTGGCCTATAAAATGAAAATGATTTCCCCTTGTTCAGTTTCAACTGGAGCTTTTTGTGGATATAAACTTGGACCGAGTGGACAAAACATGACATAGACTGACCCGGTTAAAGCTATGATCCCTTATTGGGTTGTGCAACTCAGTATTAGGAAGGTGTTCTTATTGTTGTGTACACTCTGTGTATATTGTAATAACTCTATGAAAACATTCACATTCTGAAGGGATACTCTCACCAAACGGCATCATCCCTCACCACTACATAACGTTCCCTTATTTACCCATTTTGGGTCATAATGCTTAATGTTATGGTCTGAGTCATTATCTCCTTTCTGTTAGTGACTGGACTATCAGACTCACAACACAGACTGCACCATATGCCTTACAAGTCTTGTGAGTGTTTGACATACCAAAAGAGCTGAGGAGAAGGCGTATGCCTCTCAGTAGCATGTACGGCATGGCTGACTGGCCCTCTGGAAGAAGATTGGCCAGAGGCAGGAAGGAAGTGAGGCATAGACGGACAACAGAGCCATGGGTGAGACTTCTTCACTCACAGACAGAGGGGGTGAGGGAAGGAAGAAAGAGAGAGAGAAAGGAGAGACTACCCCAAATTACATGTAAAGAAGTCGTCTAGCCACATCAGAACCAGATAATTCTCTACTGAACCAAAGGCCCCAGTCAGGTTTAGGGTTTGTCCCCTGCCTGTACTCCTCTGGTGATGTGGACTCTGACTCTATGGATCCATTCGTCTCTCTCTCTGTCCAGTATGTGTAGGTCCGTTACCCCTCCTGTGCCCTCCAACGGCTGCTCATGCCATCTGCGGGGTGCCATCTGGTGAGTGTGATGTGGTGGGTGACTAAGTGGGACAGTTAGCCAACATGTTCCATGTTCTGTACCACTGAGTCAGCACATCCCTCTGCTGATTGGCTTCTACTGTGGTTTAGCCAACAGGATGTCAGCTACAGATGTTGCATCAGTAGATGTATCGTACCATCGTAGGCGGTGTGCATGAATCGATAGCCCTGTTTATGTCTGCCGTTAGCATGTATCCTTCGTCCACCTGATCTTGACCTGATTTTGTCTATTTACACGTATAAGATTAGATCACAGTCAGATCACAATACGTCTTTTAATCATCTACTGTACACTAAAAATGTGGGCACAATCAGAATGTGGACAAGATCAGGACAAAGGCTGCATGTTTGAACCAGGTATAAACAGGGCTAGAATAGGCTCATATGGTTAGCTGCGTAAAAGTAGTGTTGTCTTGTCTGAACTTGCTTTGGTCTGAATAATATGTGGTTTGTCTGCTGCAGTAAGGCTATGTTTATGACTCCCTGTTTGACACCTCAGTGAGAGGGAGCGGAGAGTATGAGGCTGGGAATGGCAACTCCCAATGTTATGTAACCCCGTTCCCAACCGCCCTACTGTACTGTACTGTATGTGGGGAATGACAGCAGACACAGAGGCAATTTGAACACTTCCAAAGCACAATGTTCTTCTAATTGCTCCAATTAACACTGCGTTTTCATTAATCATGCATCCAACTCATTTGAATAGTCCAATCTACCAGATCTGTGCTTCCATAATGCGAGTATGGCACATGTTGTAACAGCCCGGTCAGCTATTGTACCATTGTCTGTCTGTGGAGCAGAGGGGCTTTGTTCACCCAGCGTGTCTGATACGGGCGGCAGAGAGCTTTTTGCTCGTCAGCTGCTCTGCTCTGCCTCTGTTAGTCAGCTCACACTCTGCTACTTCAGCAAAGTGCAGGACAGAGGAAAGGGAGATGAATGAGGCACAGACAGCAGTAGAAAAAATGAGGAGAGAGGGAAGGGATCAGAACGCGGTGTATGACAGGTGCTGCTGTGGAGATCTAATTCCCCTCTCTGGGTGATTTCAAACCCAGGAAAGCACATAATCTTATGGCAGAACAGTTGTCAGGAATCAAAGAATCAGGCCTCGCTACCAATCATGAGCTGCTTTTGGGGCTAAGCCCCCAGTGATTTGCTTTGAGCCTTAGTGAGGGAAAATTCTACCCTATCAAATACAACAGATGAAGTCTGCCTCTGATGAAATATTTATGATTCATTCTATTTACCTACTTAAGTCTCACAAAAACAGATAGGTTGTCATCTAAATGTTTTCTGTCTGGTCCACAGGTTCACAGTGGAGATCAGGCAAAACAGAACACATTCTTCCTTTGCAGTGAGAAGAGTGATTCCAGCCCCTCTCTGTGTGTGTGTGTGTGTGTGTGTGCGTGCGTGCGTACGTGCGTGCGTGCGTGTGTGTGTCATTAAACACACAGAAACCACCACAACCGTCCTCTAGATGTTTTTGGTTTGATCATAATGATATCAGATACTAATAAGAAGTCCACATACGCATTGTCCTGACTATGTTTCACAAACACTCAAAATGCAAGCTTATGACAATTTCTGGTCTACAGTACCATTGTACCCTCTCCCTTTGGGATGCTGGGAAAGCAATGAATCGACTATACTAATTAAATCCATTTGTTTCTATAACTATCTCTGGTCATTTTCTAAACCTGGGAAGCTGTCCAACTGATACTTTTCCCATTAGCGTTGCTCAAGGTCCTGAAGAAGACAATGTGTTTGAGGTAGCTATGGAGGAATGTCCATATTGACACCAGACACAGACCAGGCTCAGTCCCACTATCATTGTGCAAAAAGGAAATGGAAAAATACAAGTATTTTGCATGCTGACTCTTATCCCCAAAGTATTATCTAAGCTTGGAGTTGGTTCTTTGAAGAACACCATTGGAGCAGGGCATTCTCTCTGCCAAGAGCAGTCAATGTAAATGATGAAATATGATTTATTAATAAGCAACTCCATCGGTTTTATTAGAGATATGTACTGACCACAGCAGTGAACTGTTGAAACTCTGGCTTGAGGTCTGATCCTCTAAGGTGGATGTAAGCGCCTTTGTTCCCCATCTGATCACTGGGTCACTTTAACCCTGATTAAATAACTGTCACCAGTATCCATGACATTGTTTGCCACTGATATTGACCTTGCAGTGTATATTCTTGCGTGTATTTATTTTATGTAGCTTACTATCACTGCATTGTTGAGAAGGAGCTTGCAAGCAGCAAGCATTTCACTACACTGGCTGTATCCTGTGCATGGGACAAATCAACTCGGATTTGATTTGGGAGAGAAAAAGAAGAGGAGCAGATAAGAAAGTTTAAAACAATAGATGTCACATTTGATGGGATATTCCCAGTGGTGGTAAAAGTACTCAATTGTCATACTTGAGTAAAAGTAAAGATAACTTAATAGAAAATGACTCAAGTAAAAGTGAACGTCACCAAGTAAAATACTACTTGAGCAAAAGTCTAAAAGTATTTGGTTTTAAACGTAGAATATTCCTTTGTAAATGATGTCTGAGTTATGTCTGAGTTATGTCTGAGTTATGTCTGAGTGTTGGAGCGTGCCCCTGGCTATCCGTCAATAAAAAATAAAATGGTGCCTTCTGGTACGCTTAATACATTTAAGACATTTGAAATGATTTATACTTTTACTTGTAATACTTGTGTTTAGTGAGTCTGCCAGATCAGAGTTAGTAGGGATGAACAGGGATGTTCTCTTGATAAGTGTGTGAATTGGACGATTTTCCTGTCCTGCTGAGCATTCAAAATGTAACGAGTACAGGGTAAAATCAGGGAAAATGTATGGGAGTAAAAAGTACATTACTTTTACTTCACTACATTCCTAAAGAAAATATTTAAAAATATAAATAAAGTACAGATACCCCAAAAAACGACTTAAGTAGTAGTACTTAAAACTATTTTTACTTAAGTACTTTACACCACTGGATATTCCATAGAGTCCATAGTTTAGCATGGTATGAGTTGCAATGGCCTCTATACCGTACCATGCATTTGAGCACAAAGCATTGTATTATCGACGTGACCTTCCCTTCTTTAAACTTTAAGCTTTAGTCCTGTGTATTCGTGCTCAACCACAGCATAGTGAGATAGCAGTATTTGTCACAAAGTGTTTAACAGCAACCCAACCTTGAGGAAGAGCATCTTCATTTTAAGAAGGGACTCAGGGCTATGCTCAGCCCCTCTGCTGGCTTACTTCTCTAGGACTGGTCCATCTCTCACTCGCCCCAGTTTCCATCAACTATACAATTAAACACATGATGGCACGCATAAAAACACAGATGTTACTGTAATATTTGAACATTTAATTGTGTCAACCAGACCACCCAAAAAAACACCCCTAGTCCTCTATGTTCATAGATATCAGAATTGTAGAGGGGTAGGTATAGCCAATGACTTGCTTCCTGCAAGTGTCCATAACACACTGCATCCCCCAGGAAGTGCCACCAGCCTAGTTAAGTTGATGTTAGACAGTTCCGCACCCTGAAGTAGGTTGACATTTATTGCCATGGGTCTTGTCCTGGAGGCAGAACTGAGCAATTTCCCCTTAGATAGGCCAGTTTCAAAGTCAAAATTGCCTATATTGAAAACATTTATCTAAGGTTAGCCATTAGGGTTAGCAGTGTGGTTAATGTTAGGTTTAAAATCAGATTTTATGTCTTTGTGGCTGTTCCAGCTAGTAACAACTCTGCAGAGCTGCCTCCAGAACAAGATTCATGACGGAAAACACTAACCTGCAAGTAATCTATCAGCAGGTAGGCTAGTGGTTAGAACATTGGGTCAGTAACCGAAAGTTTGCTAGATTGAATCCCTGAGCTGACAAGGTTGTTCTGCCCCTGAAAGAGCAGTTAGCCCACTGTTCCTAGGCTGTCATTGTAAATAAGAATCCGTTCTTAACTGATTTGCCTAGTTAAATAAAGATTAAATAACCATTTAAAAAAATCTATGGGCCAGGAGAAACTAATCCATGGGTCTATATCACATCATTATTATTGCAGGTGAAACAAACTGACCCTGAGGTGGTGGATGTAGGCCTGAAGGAACATGGTTGTTGGGCTCTCCCCAGCTGAGCTGGGTGTTTTCATTCTATGTGGGTGACAATAAACTTGAATTTTTACTTGGTACCACATGAATAGGAATGAGTAGACGTTGTCATTTCTTAAAACATGTACACTCTTGTTGGTTATAAACAAAATTCAGGAAGTAGTTTTGACAGACACTAACATTGCTAACATAGCCCTCTATGTTTGTCAATATCATAATTGTAGAGGGTAGGTAAGGCATCACCAATGACTTACTTTACGCGAGCAGCAATAACACACTGTATCCACCAGGGGGTGCCATCAACCTAATTTTGTAATAATGTTTTTCTTGGAATTTCAGTTCTTCCACATTAAAGGACAACAAAATGATAAAACAACAATTACAATAAAGAAAAAACGTTTTAAAAAACAAACAAACAGAAGAAAATGAAATACTAAAGCTCAGTTTAAATAGAGTAATCAGGCCCAATACATGGAACGTACAGTATAATCATGAGACAAGTAAACAACAAACTGCCTGCTGTCTACCAAAATCACTATTTCAATAGTTCTTAAAAATAGATAAGGCATACTTTTAAGACTGCTGAATAACAACTATCAGTCAGTCATACTGATCGTTTTGTTATTATCTGTCGGGTAGAGATACAGTACCTAAGCAACTGCTCTCTTATGTTTTTGGAAAACGTGATGATATCTTCACTGCTCCTTGTTTGCACTGAGTGCTAGTGCGCATGCGTAGTAATCCCAGTAAAACTGGATCTAGAAAGATGGCAATCCCCACGAAACAGTGTATACGAACGTCCATCTTGGATGCTGTCTCTACAGTCTCTTGTAGAGGTCAACCGATTAATTCGGTTTTCATAACAATCGGAAATCTGTATTTTTGGGCGCCGATTTATAAAAAAAGATTTTAAAAAGGCGTTTTTTTTTAATACCTTTATTTAACTAGGCAAGTCAGTTAAGAACACATTCTTATTTTCAATGACGGCCTAGGAACGGTGGGTTAACTGCCTCGTTCAGGGGCAGAACGACAGATTTTCACCTTGTTAACTCTGGGGATACAATCTTGCAACCGTACAAACGCAATAACGACCTGCCTCTCTCGTTGCACTCCACAAGGAGACTGACTGCCTGTTACCTGAATGCAGTAAACCAAGGTAAGTTGCTAGCTAGCATTAAACTTATCTTATAAAAAACAATCAATCATAATCACTAGTTAACTACACATGGTTGATGATATTACTAGATATTATCTAGCGTGTCCTGCGTTGCATATAATCTGACTGAGCATACAAGCATACAAGTATCTAAGTATCTGACTGAGCGGTGGTAGGCAGAAGCAGGCGCGTAAACATTCATTCTAACAGCACTTTCGTGCGTTTTGCCAGCAGCTCTTCGTTGTGCGTCAAGCATTGCACTGTTTATGACTTCAAGCCTATCAACTCCCGAGATGAGGCTGGTGTAACCGAAGTGAAATGGCTAGCTAGTTAGCGCGCGCTAATAGCGTTTCAAACGTCACTCGCTCTGAGCCTTCTAGTAGTTGTACCCCTTGCTCTGCATGGGTAACGCTGCTTCGATTGTGGCTGTTGTCGATGTGTTCCTGGTTCGAGCCCAGGGAGGAGCGAGGAGAGGGACGGAAGCTATACTGTTACACTGGCAATACTAAAGTGCCTATAAGAACATCCAATAGTCAAAGGTTAATGAAATACAAATGGTATAGAGGGAAATAGTCCTATAATTCCTATAATAACTACAACCTAAAATTTCTTACCTGGGAATATTGAAGACTCGTGTTAAAAGGAACCACCAGCTTTCATATGTTCTCATGTTCTGAGCAAGGAACTGAAACGTTAGCTTTCTTACATGGCACATATTGCACTTTTACTTTCTTCTCCCAGCACTTCGTTTTTGCATTATTTAAATGTTTCATTATTTACTTGAGGCCAAATTGATTTTATTGATGTATTATATTAAGTTAAAATAAGTGTTCATTCAGTATTGTTGTAATAAATAAATAATCGGTATCTGCTTTTTTGGTCCTCCAATAATCGGTATCAGCCTTGAAAAACTATAATCTGTCGACCTCTAGTCTCTTGTAACAAGGTAGGGTTGGTATACAGAAGATAGCCTATTTGGTAAAATACCAAGTCCATATTATGGCAAGAACAGCTCAAATATGCAAAGAGAAACGACAGTCCATCATTACTTTAAGACAAAGGTCAATCAAGTGGACGGCCAAGAAGAAGCACGAAGCTAAAAAGTTACCACCCTTTCATTAGAACTATAACTCTCACCAGATGTATATCTCACTTTCGCCACTTTTTGGGGGGCATTTTCTAAAAGTATTCTCTGGCAACAGTCAGTAAACAAAAGCGTCCTGTAACTAATGGCTTCTTAACATACTGTAAGTCCTGAGTTCGAACAGGCACGCTCCGGAATGCTATCAAGGCTGAAGGAGAAGGCTAGTTCAATTGACTTTTCTAATTTTCGGCGATGTATCCCACTTCTTGAGAGTTAAATATTTTTTTATAAAAGGCATTTGGTATGAGTCAATGAGAGAAGTGAGAAATTCTTCCTTAGTTGTTAATTATCTCTAAATATAAAGGCACAACCTAGAGTCGAGCCAATGTCTTAAGTAGATGGACATGTTATGACTCCAGCCTCGTGAAAGTGACAAACTAATTTTAAAAATGTTAATCAAAAACAACTTTATATCGAAGTAGTGCCTTTGATTTGTCAGTCTGCACATGCACAGTTCGCACAAGAAGTCCGTTAGACCCGATGACGTGTTTCTGCGCATGAGCTTAGCTAGCCAACGTCGCCATGACATCGACTACAAGTGTGATCTAGTCTTTCTATTGGAGAAGCAGTTTCTGCCTATCTTCATACTGTACTGTGTTTGATATTAGTTTGACACTTTTTTCAAACAATAAAAAAAGAAGAAAATGTACTACTTATGAATGAAGATAGCCTCAAAAAGCACAGCAGCCCACCCAAAGATAAGGCCTCTTTCAATCTCTATGATTGACAGCCTTGCACTTTTCTTAAATAATTCTCTATTTCTTTTAAAATAAGTTGCTTGTTTTGCAGTTCACTTGTCTGTGCAACCAAGTTTGGGTGTCAAAAATGTTGTACCATTTTATTTTACTAAATGAAATGGTAAACTTAAGTTTTTAAAAATGCACCGTTGACAATCCAATAAATTGTGGAGACAAATGTGTATATATATATATTTAATTTCAATTTATTTGAAGAAAAGTGCAAGGGTGCCAATAATCACTGTAAGATTATAATAGCAATGTAAATAAATTCATAATTTGTACAGATTTTGTTTGACATATTTTGTGCAATCACTTTATTTTAAATGTCATGTAATATAATGATAATGGTGTGACAGAGTATAAAAACACAACTTTGCCATCCACTGTTTTTGTGTCATGATTCTCACAGCAACATTCTTTAAAGTAACTGTCCAGTGAAAATCTTGTTTTACTTTTTATTATCACATTTTTAAAGCTCATATTCTGTTGGCTAATACCCAAATAATGTTGACTTAATTTCCCGGTAGGACCTTTTTAATTCTATGAGCAATACATTTTGCCAATATTTTAGCACAGTGGGGTGACTTCCATTTTTTTTAAGAGACTGGCTCTTTTACTGCCCCCATGGCTCCTGCTTCAGTAGGAGAGATCAGTCCCTCGTTTTGTGTGTCTGATAGTTTGCCATTTATATATGAGAAATTAAAACATGACAGTAATTGATCTGTCAGTAGTTCATAAAAAGCCCATCTCTATTGGAATGCCATCAAGGCAAGGCGTTTTCCGCATCTGAAAGTAATCAATAGTTAGTCCTGTGTAATTAGGCCTTCACAAGATCATTTTGTATAGCAGATAGTTTAACATGATTTGGGGGGAAACGTACAGTACCAGTCAAGAGTTTGGACACACCTACTCATTCAAGGGTTTTTCTTTATTTTTTACTTTTTTCTACATTGTAGAATAGTGAAGACATCAAAACAATGAAATAACACATTCTGGAATCATGTAGTAACCAAAAAACTGCTAAACCAATCAAAATAAATGTTATATTTAAGATTCTTGAAAGTAGCCATTCTTTGCCTTGATGACAGCTTTGCACACTCTTGGCTTTCTCTCAACCAACTTCATGAGGAATGCTTTTCCAACAGTCTTGAAGGCATATGCTGAGCATTTGTCATCAAGGCAAAGGGTGGCTACTTTGAATAATCTCAAATATAAAATAACCCTTTTTTGGTTACTACATAGTTCAACATGTGTTATTTCATAGTTGTGATGTCTTCACTATTATTCTACAAGGTACAAAATAGTACAAATAAAGAGTAGGTGTGTCCAAACTTTTGACTGGTACTGTATATCACAAAACTCATCAAATGAAGTTGGAGGACCTTCCTCATTCAGAATCTCCTTTGGTGTGAAGGATTTCTCCATCGTTTGTAACTTTGTCTGTAGGTTCTTTTTGGTCGGGTTTCTATATTGAATTTGCTCTGGTAATTGTATTTTTTTAACGCTGTCTTTCATGAATAAATTCCTCAATCTCCTTTTGTTAAGTGTCTAGATTATTCAGTGATTATGAAGTACATTCAACACCATTGTGTAATGTTAAATGTTCTGTTTCTATTGAAATTCTTTTCTCTGTTGACCGATACCATTTTTGGGATGACAATTTAATTGAATGGCCCCTAAAGGTACATTTAAAACCATCCAGTACAATAATTGTGTCCACTGAACCTGTATTGTGCAAGAAAGTCTGTTAAGAATTCCTTACTTTTTGTTAAGAAAGTACTGTCAGTCAATAAACCCTGGTTAAATTTCCAATATGCCCGTCCTCGTGGAAAGTCTATCATAGTTAGATGGAGGGATACTGTATAAATTGACAATCTGATCACATTCGATCCTCAATCAATGGACAGTTACTTTAAAACATTTGACAACAAACAAATATACAATTATTTAAAATATACTGTACATTGAGCTATTTTATAGATATACTGTATCACAACGTTCCGATCTCAGTCCATTGCTCAGCAGATCTTCAAGTTGAGCCAATTCCAACAAGTAGTGCCACCAAAAAGGCTATATTTCCAAGGAAAAACAAGACCAGCAGTACCAACTCCATGCTTGTCTGGGGGAGAAATGAAAAGTCAAGTACAGCCATGGCAGACAAAATAGTTGTTAAGAATGAGTCACTTTTCTAATTCACTGACACAATAGGTACATTTAAATGTGTGGGATTAAATGGTGGGATTCAGCGTACCGATTCAGAAGCACTCTCTGCATGATCTAGAAGAACAACCAAAGTTATATTGAAGTATTTGAAAAGAAAGTAGAAACCTGCACACTTCTCTTGCTTGTATCACTTTGTTTATTCAAGCTTACGTGTCGGCAAAAGTTATATATGGCAGATCCACAATATGAGGTTATTCAATATTATAGGGGGGCTATATATCATCAACCTGCATTTAATCGATATCATTATGTATTTGATCTCACCATTGCGCTTCCAGCGCATGTGGAATTCTAGCAGGATGTACATCGTTGCCTCCCATCCAACAAACCCACCCATCACCTTCAGAAGCCAACTATCCTCAGAGGTGCTAAAATACGACAGCCCAGTGAAGATGGCTGCCACTGGAAGATAATGTCAACACAATTACTAACATGGTAGTAGTGCAACAGCAAACAAGTTTGACAGATATTGGCTGACAAGATACGGTACTTTGTACTATACTAATAAAATCCAACAAAAAAACAATGTCAAAATCACAGTTCCTTACCAGCTAAACCTTTTATTGCCACTGCATTCAAAGCATGCGACCAATTGAATAAGAATCGCCTGTGAAAAAACAACAACACAAATATAATACATTAACTTGAGAAAACAAGCCACTTTTGGATTTACATACACTTGAGCAAACTGACATACACTAGGTATGAGTCTGGATCCCTTACCAGTGATGATGAGGTCCACATCGGAACATGGCAGCGATAGGCTGGAAGAAGGCCAGGATCATAACGATACAGCCCAACACAGGATGGGCTCCCTATAAACACAGATGGGCTCCCTATAAACACACTGGGCTCATAAACGGTCTCTCGTAACTATTTCAATTATCGGAGCCTTTCATAATAGAGTAGGTTTCATAAAACTGTAGACGGCACAGCATTTGTCAGATAGGTCTGTTTGTTTTAAATAACAATCGGCGCGCAGTAAAGGTTTATGATACATACCCCACTCCAGCCTCCAACTTCTGAGAAGGCCAAAATGAAGGCAATGATGGTGGCGGCAACAGTGAGTGTCATAAGAAACACGTGCACCCGAGGAACATGCAAGCCAAGAGTACAGATTATGTGGCATTATTATTTAGTACTAAAAACATTCCACCTAATAAAGTCATCTAGACGTGCTAATGTTTATGTTCATATTCTTCTATTTTTTTCTTTGTGGTTGCATTGTCGAGAAGGAACCTGCAAGTAAGCATTTTGTTGGACAGTGTATACCACGTGTATCCCATACATACGACGAATAAAACTCGAAACTAGAAACGTGACGGACATCAGTCTGCTTGCTTAATTAACAGCATAGCTTCCTGGCAAACACAAGTGACCGCCTGATTGACACACTCTCCCAATCTATCTATATGTAGAAATGCACCGATTCGATAGCAGTGAAAACATTTCAAGTACAATCAAATGTTGCTACACTAACATATTAGGGACAGTATTATAGAAACTCACCAGAAACCAAACATCTTTCCCAAAATAATGTTTCCCCTTGGCCACACCTTTCAGATACCTGGCTATGATCATTCCCAAACTACCCGTGGTCATCCACGCTATCAACATCAGGGAACCTGAAGCACAACAGGATAATAAATCAATCATCCATAATCAATACACACATCGTTAAGCTTGTATATGTAGTTACAATCAGTGTATTACCCTATAACGATTTGATTGAGGTAATGCATGCAAACTCTCCTCACTAAGGAAACGGCAACCTTACCATGTGCTTTAATAATAGGTGGCTCTTTTTCACTTGTAACAATTTGAGGACTTGAAATATCCACTTTAGTGTCACTGATGAAGGTGCCAGTATGAGGGCCGATTATCCCTGTCAAAGTCAACCGAAAAGTGAAATGGAAGAGAAATAGAATACAATTATCTTATGAAACATATTACTGCTAGACTGAAGCAGACTGCTTTCTTCATCGGTACCAGGCCCACAACATTAGAATCCTTATTCGATAACAGGGCCCGTATTCATACAATATCTCAGCGTAGGAGTGCTGATTTAAGATCCCGTCTTCCATGTCCATGTAATGTCACTCATTATTATCTAAAGATGTCATAGCACGATGTAAATAAAATGACAGAGGGATACAACCACTTCCTCTGTACCAGTACTGGTGCTACTATGCTGTAAGCTATTGGATCATACTGTACCATTATTGGAGGGCCCGTGAACGATCATGAGATAGTAGAGGGAACTGGACCCTCCGGATCGCTGAGTTGAAATGGGGTTCCTAGTCGTGAAGGAACAGCTAATGATACTATTATTCACTGAGGATTTAACATCAGAAACATTTCCCTAGAAAAGGACAAACAAGAGACATTTGAGTCATTACCGATAGTTTTGTGATTCATTATAGCATCAGGGTTGGGGGTACATTCCATTTCAAATCAGTCATATCAAAACTTTAATTCCAGTCCATATTCCAATGGCGATCATCCTCTTAGCTTTTCATACGTCATAATAATAGCAAGTACCAGAGGAAGTATCTCTGGTATCTTCCTTCCTGTTGAAAAGGCGTGTTGCAATTGGATGAGTCCGCCACTGTCCCGTCCACAAATATAGATGTCATCATTTCCCTGATGTGATGCAGAGGAAAACAGATTATGAGAGGAACACAATCAACCCTGCCACAGGCCACTTGAAGGTGCAGGGTACAATAAACAAAAATGCATGAAAGAAAAATAGCACACTGTTGAATGCTCCTGCAGTTGATTGGCTGCCTTCCACCTGCCCTCATGCAATCCTTCTTCATCGCTTTAAAAATAAACTTGTTCACCGTCTTCATTTCAAGTGAAAGTATCTGGACGAGTGCCTCAAAATGTGAATAAGCATATTGAATTGCAGGATGTGCATGCACTACTTCTGAAAAGGCTACATTACCATCCTCTGGTCATCTGAGAAGCCAATGGCGATGTAGCCATCTGAAGGGCCGGTCATCTCCAGCTGGACGGCTGTGTCACCGAGAGAGGTCATAGCAGACAGGAAGTAACAGTCTGGGCTGACCCCAGGATCACAGTTCAGAGGTTGGCTGAAACAGACCTTAGTGCTGTCACATCCAGTGCTGGAGTTGGAAACCTATTACAAACATATTCAATGTTATTGTAAAGCACTTATGTAATAGTGTGTGAAAATAAATGTTATTGTCTGATTGAAAATGTAATATGATAATATTGTCAGAGAGTGAGTGGCAGGTAGCCTAGCGGTTAACAGTGTTGGGCCAGTAACTGAAAGGTTGCCAGTTCGAATCCCCGACAAGGTGAAAAATCTGTTGATCTGCCTTTGAGCAAGGCACGTAACCCTAATTTCTCCACGGTCGCAATCAATGACCCCACTCTCAGGGGGAGTTGGGATAAGCAAAAAACACATTTCCATTTCACACCTCACACTCGTACAGGTTACCCACTCGTACTTGTACATACAGTGAAACAGGACAAATATAAGCACCCCCTATTTGACCTTTTGAGAGACTATCACTTACACTTGTGATACATTATTAAGACAAGTTTATGTTTTAAATAAAACACATTTGTACTATTATCTATTACCATAAGTACTAAGGATTTCAATGGAAATACTAGGTACGTCTACATGCACACTAATAATTTGATATTAAACTGATCAGTAGGCCGAGTATGGCATTAGTCATGTAAACACATTATTCTGCTTATCTTAAATCGGCGTTCATTCTAAGTAAGCATATGCCGAGTAAAACATCTGGTTTTCTGAGCAACCTTTCTAAATATTTGGTACACTCTTAGAAAAAAGGGTTCCAAAAGGGTTCTGCGGCTGTCCCTGTATGAGAAACCTTTTAGGTTCCAGGTAGAACTCTTTTGCGTTCTATGTAGAACCCTCTGTGGAAAATGTAAACAGTCCCATCAGTAGCCTTAGATTTTGTGTTCATGTAAACAAGATTATTACGAAAATCGTTCTTCTTGCAAAGCATGCAAATGTTTTAATCAAACTATTATATTAATCTGAATATTCACAATAATCGTATTATTGTGTGCATGTAATCATACTCACTTCTGAGGATGAGGAGGCAGTAGAGGTAACGGATGTGCTGCTAGCTGGGGGTGCAGCAGCGATGTTGTATGTGACTGGAGAACTTCTCACTCCAACCCAGAAGGTGGAGTAATCTTTTACAAAGGAGGCACTGTAAAAATGGCACGGCAGAACAAATAATAAAACAATGTAATAACATTAAGGGACAGAATTTCCATTTAAAGTGCGTTTTAGTCAAGAACTAGGCTTAATCTGTGTCCAGGAAACTGGGCCCCATGGTATAAGAAGTGTAGGAATATTCTAAGATAAATACACAATGCAGAGGAATAGAGGTCAAGAGGGAATTAACAATCAATGGAAATGGTTGTTTTTCTGTATTAGGGAATTAATGATCAATGGAAATAGTTGTTTCTTTGTAAAGGGGAACTGAAGATAAACGAGTCAGGGATACAGGAGGAACTTCAGTCTGGGACTCATAGCTACATGTGGCAAGGTCTCATTGGTCCAAATTGTCCATACATTGAGCCTGAAACGGGATACTTGGTTTTTGGCCTTTGGCCCAGTTTTACTGCAAGGAATTCTAATTGGTCAACCACAGGCTAGGCTTGGGTATAAACTACATCCTGTCTCGTTGTTCAGCGGAGAAACATTGAGGACAGGGAAGAATAAACATCTGCCATCTACTTTCGAGCATAACAACTAGGATGTGTTCTCTTTCAATAAATATATTTTTCTCCCCCTGATTTGCTTTGGGGTCTGTGTTATTGAAGAATAACAACAACTGCTAACAGAAGTGAAAATTCTGGTTCAGGAGCTAGTCAGATACTGGATGGGTGAATCACCTGAATTGGATGGAGTTGAGGTTGCCTGATGTGGGGGCCCTCCATATTCCCTGGATGGAGGATTTAGGTGAATTTGATGTGTGAGAAATTGCAGAATTCTGAGAATAGAAAAAAAAGGATGGAGATTTATTCAGAAGCAGCAGGGTGATTCCATGCCAGGAATTGCCCAAAATTTTCTGGCAATTCTCACATAGAAACTTCATTGGGAGGAGGGGTGTTTGTTTGGGGGATGGGGGGGGGGGGGGGGGGTCTAAAAACCTTTTCCTGCTTTGTCATTATGGGGTCTTGTGTTTAGATTGATGAGGAAAAAAACTATTTTGTCTATTTTAGAATAAGTATGTAACGTAACAAAATGTGGAAAAAGTCAAGGGGGCTGAATACTTTCTGAATGCACTGTATACATGCCTCCTGTAAGACCCGATGATCTGTGAACCGTGTCATGATACTCCTTATAGTGTGCTGTAAAATATGGAGTATGTCTAGATTCTGAAATACAAAAATTAACATAAATGTATTCAACATTAAAAATATTCATATGAATATCACAAAAGACACACGTCTACAAAGACAGCAGAGCACGCTCTCACTTTCCAAGAGGCAACCACATAGCAGGCTCAACTTCCCTGGCTGCCATACATGCCATAAATTGGCAAGTTAAACAATGGGAATGATCCATAAATATGGAATTATTACAAAATAAAATAAATAAAATAAATAAAAACTGCTTGCCTGACTTCTCAGTTTACTTGCCCCAGGAAATAGGGGAACCCTTAAGGTCCCTACTACAAACCAGGTTTCTGAGTTTTACCTGGTTGCCATCAGGAAGAGGAAAAAAATATAAAGAAGCAATTAAACTAGCCTTCTTTAGACTAGTTGAGTATCTGGAGCATTAGCATTTGTGGGTTCGATTACAGGCTCAAAATGGCCAGAAACAAGAACTTTCTTCTGAAACTCGTCAGTCTATTCTTGTTCTGAGAAATGAAGGCTATTCCATGCGAGAAATTGCCAAGAAACTGAAGATCTCATACAACGATGTGTACTGCTCCCTTCACAGAACAGCGCAAACTAGCTCTAACCAGAATGGAAAGAAGAGTAGGAGGCCGCAGTGCACAACTAAGCAGGAGGACAAGTACATTAGAATGTCTAGTTTGAGAAACAGATGCCTCACAAGTCCTCAACTGGCAGCTTCATTAAATAGCTTTTTCAAACAGAAATTTGCATCCTGTAGCTCTAACTCCAAAATGTTTTGGTACACTGTAAAGTCCATGGAGAACAATAGCATCTCCTCCCAGCTGCCCACTGCACTGAGGCTAGATAACACTGTCACAACTGATAAAATCCAGGATAATCGAGAATTTCAATAAGCATTTCTCTACGGCTGGCCATGCTTTTCTCCTGGCTACCCCAACCCCGGCCAACAGCTCCACACCCCCCGCAGCTACTTGCCCAAGCCTCCCCAGTTCTCCTTCACCCAAATCCAGATAGCAGATGTTTTGAAAGAGCTGATAAACCGGGACCCGTACAAATCAGCTGGGCTAGACAATCTGGACCCTCTCTTTCTAAAATTATCCGCCGCCATTGTTGCAACCCCTATTACCAGTCTGTTCAACCTCTCTTTCGTATCGTCCGAGATCCCTAAAGATTGGAAAGCTGACGGGGTCATCCCGCTCTTCAAAGGGGGTGACACTCTAGACCCAAACTGTTATAGACCTATTTCCATCCTGCCCTGCCTTTCTAAAGTCTTCGAAAGCCAAGTTAATAAACAGATCACTGACCATTTCGAATCCCCCGTACCTTCTCCGCTGTGCAATACGGTTTCCCAGCTGGTCATGGGTGCACTTCAGCCACGCTCAAGGTACTAAATGATATCATAACCGCCATCGATAAAAGATTGTACTGTGCAGCAGTCTTCATCGATCTGGCCAAGGCTTTCGACTCTGTCAATCACCGTATTCTTATCGGCAGACTCAACAGCCTTGGTTTCTCAAATGACTGCCTCGCCTGGTTCACCAACTACTTCTCAGACAGAGTTCAGTGTGTCAAATCGGAGGGCCTGTTGTCCAGACCTCTGGCAGTTTCTATGGGGGTACCACAGGGATCAATTTTCTGGCTGACTCTTTTCTCTGTATATATCAACGATGCTGCTCTTCCTGCGGGTGATTCCCTGATCCACCTCTATGCAGACGACACCATTCTGTATACATCTGGCCCTTCTTTGGACACTGTGTTAACAAACCTCCAAACGAGCTTCAATGACATACAACACTCCTTCTGTGGCCTCCAACTGCTCTTAAACACTAGTAAAACTAAATGCATGCTTTTCAACTGTTCGCTGCCTGCACCAGCCCGCCCGATTAGCATCACAACTCTGGACGGTTCTGACTTAGAATATGTGGACAACTACAAATACCTAGGTGTCTGGCTAGACTGTAAACTCTCCTTCCAGACTCATATTAAACATCTCCAATACAAAATTAAATCTAGAATCGGCTTTCTATTCCGTAACAAAGCCTCCTTCACTCACGCCGCCAAACATACCCTAGTAAAACTGACCTCGACTTCCAATCCTCGACTTCAGCGATGTCATTTACAAAATAGCCTTCAACACTCTACTCAGCAAACTGGATGCAGTCTACCACAGTGCCATCCGTTTTGTCACCATAGCCCCATATACTACCCACCACTGCGACCTATATGCTCTAATCGGCTGGCCCTCGCTACATATTCGTCACCAGACCAACTGGCTCCAAGTCATCTGTAAGTCTTTGCTAGGTAAAGCTCCGCCTCATCTCAGCTCACTGGTCACGATAACAACACCCACCCGTAGCACGCGCTCCAGTAGGTATATTTCACTGGTCATCCCCAAAGCCAACCTTTGGCCGCCTTTCCTTCCAGACTTATATTTCCCTCACTAACTTTAAACATCAGCTATCCGAGCAGCTAACCGTTCGCTGCAGCTGTACATAGCCCATCTGTAAATAGCCCATCCAATCTACCTACCTCATCCCCATATTGTTTTTATTTACTTTTCTGCTCTTTTGCACACCAATATTTCTACTTGCACACTATCTGCACATCTATCACTCCAGTGTTAATTTGCTAAATTGTAATTACTTGCTACTCTGGCCTATGTAATGCCTTACCTCCCCACAGCATTTGCACCCAATGTATATAGATTTTTTATTTTTTATTATTGCGTTATTGACTGTATGAGGGAGATATCAATAGATGAATATCACAGTCACAAAGTCGAACAGCTTTCCCATTTTAACAGATGCCGCTATGGAAGGAGATATCAATAGATGAATATCACAGCCACAAAGTCAAACAGCTTTCCCATTTTAACAGATGCTGCTCTGGAGGGAGATATCAATAGATGAATATGACAGCCACAAAGTCAACAGCTTTCCCATTTTAACAGATGCCGCTCTGGAGGGAGATATCAATAGATGAATATCACAGCCACAAAGTCAAACAGCTTTCCAATTGTAACAGATGCCACTCTGGAGGGAGATATCAATAGATGAATATCACAGCCACAAAGTCAAACAGCTTTCCCATTTTAACAGATGCCGCTCTGGAGAGGGAGATATCAATAGATGAATATCACAGCCACAAAGTCAAACAGCTTTCCCATTTTCACAGATGCCACTCTGGAGGGAGATATCAATAGATGAATATCACAGCCACAAAGTCAAACAGCTTTCCCATTTTAACAGATGCCGCTCTGGAGGTAGATATCAATAGATGAATATCACAGCCACAAAGTCAAACAGCTTTCCCATTTTAACAGATGCCGCTCTGGAGGGAGATATCAATAGATGAATATCACAGCCACAAAGTCAACAGCTTTCCCATTTTAACAGATGCCGCTCTGGAGGGAGATATCAATAGATGAATATCACAGCCACAAAGTCAAACAGCTTTCCCATTTTAACAGATGCCGCTCTGGAGGGAGATATCAATAGATGAATATCACAGCCAATTATAACACTGGCGGGTGGGCAATACTGTGAAACACTATCATTCCACTATTACTGCAGATATATTATGGACATTTTCTGAAATGACAATGCAAAAGTTCAACAAAAAAATCCTGTGTAGCAGCTTTAATACAGTAGGTAGACCTAGGCTAACACATACAAAGCAGAAATGACGGCCTCTACCAAATCATCTGCGGGACAAAAATAGTTTTGAACAGTCCATGGAGGTTTATTTCATGTTTTTGTGTTACTTATACAAGCACTAAAATGTTTTGCCTGCAAAATGCTACAAACGGCCCTGCTAATGCACACAGACAAACTAATCTCACCTACCCTGCTCTTTTCACCTACGTTAGCAGCAATGTGGGTCCATTCAGTCACTGTTTGTATGGTTTAAATAAGGCTCAGACAAGCGAGTGCCTTTTATTGTACTTATCTATGTTTTGGATAAGCGCTCTGTCTGTTGTTTCTGTTTTGTCTCCATTCTCTGTAGTCTCCAGGTATGCTAAGAAAGGGACCCAAACCAGACACGGTAGAAAACGCGATACATCCCACTCCCTCATTTTTTCTGATCGGAGCAGGGCCACTCTGGCCTACTAAAGCCTTGTTCACACTGCGGGTCTTAATCCTCAAATCTTTTGAAAAAAAATGTTCATTTAGAAATACTGACTGCCAAACAGCAAGTTACAATGACCAAATCTACATCTGCAATGCTTGCAGTTTGGGGTTTTAGGTTGTATTTCTGTATAGCACGTTGTGACATCAGCTTTAAAAAGGGCTTTATAAATACATGTGATTGATTGAAATCGTATTTGTGTGTGTTCAGACAGCAGTCATTTGCTGACATGGCTATGCTATTTGTCATAGTAATGACAGGTGTGTGTGCAGTGGTGTAGGATGATAGGGTGGTGGTGCTCATCACTCAGAAGTTGTGTAGCAAGCTAAGGTGACAACAATGCCTGCAATGGGCATTTCCCAGTTGCTTTGAATATTCAAAACCATAGTGTAAAGAACACTTTGAAAGCCTCAAATGATAAAATCCTCCAACTTTCAAAACAAGTAGTCAACTAGCTAGCCAGGTAGCTAGCCAGCTTTCTAGCACATTCACTCATTTGTTTGAAAACAATTAACAAGCTAGTTAGCTACCACGTATTCTTGTCAAAACGGTCAACATATGTAGCTTGCAAGCCACAAGGTGTGCTAAATAAGTCTAAAAACCACCTGAGGGCAAATTAATCAGATTTGACCATTCAAACATAAGTCGCATGGCCAAGAATCAGATTTGTATCTGACCTATGAAAGTGGTTTGAAATGTGGCTTGAAACATCCTGTTCCATGTGCTTTTTGGCTGTTCAGACTGAAGGAAACGAACAGATTCAAATCGGATATGCCACTTTTTTTTCTTTGAGTCACTTCGAACTGCCAATGTGAAGAAGACTTTATTGCCCCGGCCCTACGAAGTGCAAGACATCTCATTGGCAATTTATTTCTGGTCAGGCGAGGCAGGGACAATAAGTAGACCAGAGCCAGCTGTTCCCTCTTATGTGAGCACGCTAGATATTATCGAGGAACCCTAAGCTCTCACAGGATAGCATGCTCACGGGAGATGGGGATCACCCACTTACATAGACAGGACATTTTTTATTTTTTTACAATGGTAAACAGCTTGACTGAACTATCCTCATTTAGCCACCCTTTTTGGCCGAACCACGTCAATCGGGTTGACTTGTAGTGCCTGTCTCGGAATGTGCGAGCATGTGAAGGCGAATAATTGATCTGTTTTTGTAAATAGAGTGTTTTCTTCTGTCTCATAAACACATGTATAAGATCTAAACAACCATTACTGTTTCAATGTTATATGCAGGGATGTGACATGTCCCCCCCACACACAGTTTTATCATTGAAATGTGATACAAAATGAGGCAACGGTGTGCTTCCGAGCGGTTTGTTTGGAGTGTTTATCCAACTGGATAAAAATAATAATATATATTTTTTAAATGATGTTCCCCCCCACTTCTAAAATCAAAGTTGCACCTCTGGTTATATGTAATACTGTAGCTCTCATAACATAACAGAAAAGCAGGCTATAGGTCAGGTAGTAATAGATAGGTGGGAATAAACAGAATTAAATGGATTTATACAGTCTATGGTTATAGACTCACAGGTAGTCCGTTGCAGGTGAGTGGCTGGGCCTCTCCACTTGTTACAGTGAAGGATCCCAGAGGACTGCTTCCTCCAACCTCTCTGGCTTGTAACATAAACCCAGTGAATGGAGTGGAAGCTGCCAGGAGCCTGACTGTAAACAACACCGTGTTTAGTTGATTTAAACACCACCACAGAAAATGGAGACCGTTATTAATTGAATATCTACTTTTCAGAGATATCTACCCATAACAGCCAAACCATAGATATATTAATAAAACATATAGGCCTAGCGGCGAGTGTTCAATATATCTACAATATATCCCCAGTAATAGAGAAAACTACATGATGTCTCACCTATGATTTCATCGCCCTCCTTAAAGCTGAACCGGTCAGTGGTGACAGAGAATGGAGCGGGGCTTTGCTGTGCGACTTTTTTGTGTTGCGGTGTCATATTGTCACATGCCCCAGTCACCTTTCCGGAGCTGTAGCACCTCACGGCCCGCAGAACACACGCTAATAACACAATGATAAATATGTATCGATCCATTGAGATTAAATTATTAAAAATGAAAAGTAACTGTAAAAATAGACTACTGTTGGAGATAGTAGCCTACCGATTCCGGCAAATTGTGAAGTTTAGGTGAGGGGCAGAATTTGTATTGATGTGCCTTGTGGGTGGAGAGTAGACAAGTCTCGACAGGTTATGTTGCGTTCATAACCAGGTGGGATGGTGGAAATGACCAAGTGTGACGTCGTAAAACGAGTTCAATGCGTTTACTCCTTAATAGAATGCTGATTGGCTAATGGCCAAGTTGGCCAACAAGCTCCGTCAACCATAAACTAAAATTACATATATTATGCTTGTAAACAAATGATAGTGTTCAAATACCATATTAATAGATTGTTTATAGGAAATAGTGTTTTGTTGTTGCATTTAACTGCCGAAAATGCTGTTATCGATGTAATTTCCTTGACGTCAGAGGTCAGCATGTAGGAGAAGTCGGAGCTCAGGTATGATAGATGAGTTTCCCTCTAGTAATTACCAGTTAGAGGGGCATTCAAGTGGATTTTCAGTCGTATGTGGTAAATACCACCTTCCCACTGGGTTATGAATGCAGGGTATGACAGGTTGCTTCCCTAGAGATGTATAGAGATCGAAACGTTGGGATTCTTGCGGTCAATTTGCCATCTACAAATGATTTGTAATTATGTTCCGGCCCCAAGACCATCTGCTCAAGAAGAAAATAAATCAGCCCATGGCTGAAACTAGTTCCAGCCCAGTAGACTACTTTAAAATTGTGAAAGTCCACAATGGTGCTGCCCATGCTAAAACTGGCTTTTGGGCACTAGAGGCCTCTATAGAGTACCACAGAATGAGTCATAACACCGATAAAACCTAGCGGTCTAACAGGAAAAATGTTCCAATTGTTTTTCCACCATTCATTTTTTCCATAGGAGATTTTAGAAACATTTCAAATAAGGGCTGTTTGGTGTAGGCTTACCCTGGCATGACGTTTTGATTACCGTGTAAATCTCTTGGACAAGGTGACATTTATCAATATTCCCTGTTTGACTGCTAGGTTTTATGGGTATTAGGACACCTCCACTGTGGGGCTGTATACATGTCTATGGTTGCTTCCCACAATACCCTAACAATGTTCCTTCCGGCTTACCTTTTTTATAATGAGCTTTGGTGCTATTTTCACAAGTATGTGGTGAATTTTCTAAACTTTTAGTACAAAATTCCAAACTGACAACTGTAATCAAATGAAACAAAGGAATTGAATGAAACAAAATGTTTAGCAGCCACTCGTTTGCATCAAGCCAGTCTTGAGCATTTGGCCATAGGTTCTCATCCACATCACAGTAAATATCCTCATTGTTCATACACCTGGGAAAAAACCTTCAAACCTGATATACAGCACCACTCAAAAGTTTGGACACACCTACTCATTCAAGGGTTTTTCTTGATTTTCACTATTTTCTACATTGTACACTACATAGTGAAGACATCAAAACTATGAAATAACACAGATGGAATCATGTCGTAACCAAAAAAATCGAAATATATTTTTATTATTTAGATTCTTCAAAGTAGCCACCCTTTGCCTTGATGACAGCTTTGCACACTCCTGGTATTCTCTCAACCAGCTTCATGAAGTAGTTACCTGGAATGCATTATTTGTTTCATTTTTTTTATTTTACCTTCATTTAACCAGGTAGGCAAATTGAGAACAAGTTCTCATTTACAATTGCGACCTGGCCAAGATAAAGCAAAGCAGTTTGACAGATACAACGACACAGAGTTACACATGGAGTAAAACAAACATACAGTCAACAATACAGTATAAACAAGTCTATATACAATGTGAGCAAATGAGGTGAGAAGGGAGGTAAAGGCAAAAAAGGCCATGGTGGCAAAGTAAATACAATATAGCAAGTAAAACACTGGAATGGTAGTTTTGCAATGGAAGAATGTGCAAAGTAGAAATAAAAATAATGGGGTGCAAAGGAGCAAAATTAATTAATTAATTAAATACAGTTGGGAAAGAGGTAGTCGTTTGGGCTAAATTATAGGTGGGCTATGTACAGGTGCAGTAATTTGTGAGCTGCTCTGACAGTTGGTGCTTAAAGCTAGTGAGGGAGATAAGTGTTTCCAGTTTCAGAGATTTTTGTAGTTCGTTCCAGTCATTGGCAGCAGAGAACTGGAAGGAGAGGCGGCCAAAGAAAGAATTGGTTTTGGGGGTGACTAGAGAGATATACCTGCTGGAGCGTGTGCTACAGGTGGGAGATGCTATGGTGACCAGCGAGCTGAGATAAGGGGGGACTTTACCTAGCAGGGTCTTGTAGATGACATGGAGCCAGTGGATTTGGCGACGAGTATGAAGCGAGGGCCAGCCAACGAGAGCGTACAGGTCGCAATGATGGGTAGTATATGGGGCTTTGGTGACAAAACGGATTGCACTGTGATAGACTGCATCCAATTTGTTGAGTAGGGTATTGGAGGCTATTTTGTAAATGACATCGCCAAAGTCGAGGATTGGTAGGATGGTCAGTTTTACAAGGGTATGTTTGGCAGCATGAGAGAAGGATAATTTGTTGCGAAATAGGAAGCCAATTCTAGATTTAACTTTGGATTGGAGATGTTTGATATGGGTCTGGAAGGAGAGTTTACAGTCTAACCAGACACCTAAGTGTTTGTAGTTGTCCACGTATTCTAAGTCAGAGCCGTCCAGAGTAGTGATGTTGGACAGGCGGGTAGGTGCAGGTAGCGATCGGTTGAAGAGCATGCATTTAGTTTTACTTGTATTTAAGAGCAATTGGAGGCCACGGAAGGAGAGTTGTATGGCATTGAAGCTTGCCTGGAGGGTTGTTAACACAGTGTCCAAAGAAGGGCCGGAAGTATACAGAATGGTGTCGTCTGCGTAGAGGTGGATCAGAGACTCACCAGCAGCAAGAGCGACCTCATTGATGTATACAGAGAAGAGAGTCGGTCCAAGAATTGAACCCTGTGGCACCCCCATAGAGACTGCCAGAGGTCCGGACAGCAGACCCTCCGATTTGACACACTGAACTCTATCAGAGAAGTAGTTGGTGAACCAGGCGAGGCAATCATTTGAGAAACCAAGGCTGTCGAGTCTGCCGATGAGGATGTGGTGATTGACAGAGTCGAAAGCCTTGGCCAGATCAATGAACACGGCTGCACAGTAATGTTTCTTATCGATGGCGGTTAAGATATTGTTTAGGACCTTGAGCGTGGCTGAGGTGCACCCATGACCAGCTCTGAAACCAGATTGCATAGCAGAGAAGGTATGGTGAGATTCGAAATGGTCGGTAATCTGTTTGTTGACTTGGCTTTCGAAGACCTTAGAAAGGCATGGTAGGATAGATATAGGTCTGTAGCAGTTTGGGTCAAGAGTGTCCCCCCCTCTGAAGAGCGGGATGACCGCAGCTGCTTTCCAATCTTTGGGAATCTCAGACGACACGAAAGAGAGGTTGAACAGGCTAGTAATAGGGGTGGCAACAATTTCGGCAGATAATTTTAGAAAGAAAGGGTCCAGATTGTCTAGCCTGGCTGATTTGTAGGGGTCCAGATTTTGCAGCTCTTTCAGAACATCAGCTGAATGGATTTGGGAGAAGGAGAAATGGGGAAGGCTTGGGCGAGTTGCTGTTGGGGGTGCAGTGCTGTTGACCGGGGTAGGAGTAGCCAGGTGGAAAGCATGGCCAGCCGTAGAAAAATGCTTATTGAAATTCTCAATTATGGTGGATTTATCAGTGGTGACAGTGTTTCCTATCTTCAGTGCAGTGGGCAGCTGGGAGGAGGTGTTCTTATTCTCCATGGACTTTACAGTGTCCCAGAACTTTTTTGAGTTAGTGTTGCAGGAAGCAAATTTCTGCTTGAAAAAGCTAGCCTTGGCTTTTCTAACTGCCTGTGTATAATGGTTTCTAGCTTCCCTGAACAGCTGCATATCACGGGGGCTGTTCGATGCTAATGCAGAACGCCATAGGATGTTTTTGTGTTGGTTAAGGGCAGTCAGGTCTGGGGAGAACCAAGGGCTATATCTGTTCCTGGTTCTAAATTTCTTCAATGGGTCATGTTTATTTAAGATGGTTAGGAAGGCATTTAAAAAAAATATCCAGGCATCCTCTACTGACGGGATGAGATCAATATCCTTCCAGGATACCCCGGCCAGGTCGATTAGAAAGGCCTGCTCGCTGAAGTGTTTTCAGGGAGCGTTTTACAGTGATGAGTGGAGGTCGTTTGACCGCTGACCCATTACGGATGCAGGCAATGAGGCAGTGATCGCTGAGATCTTGGTTGAAGACAGCAGAGGTGTATTTAGAGGGCAAGTTGGTTAGGATGATATCTATGAGGGTGCCCGTGTTTAAGGCTTTGGGGAGGTACCTGGTAGGTTCATTGATAATTTGTGTGAGATTGAGGGCATCAAGTTTAGATTGTAGGATGGCTGGGGTGTTAAGCATGTTCCAGTTTAGGTTGCCTAGCAGCACAAGCTCTGAAGATAGATGGGGGGCAATCAGTTCACATATGGTGTCCAGAGCACAGCTGGGGGCAGAGGGTGGTCTATAGCAGGCGGCAATGGTGAGAGACTTGTTTTTAGAGAGGTGGATTTTTAAAAGTAGAAGTTCAAATTGTTTGGGTACAGACCTGGATAGTAGGACAGAACTCCGCAGAACAAACTTAGGGAGGAGGCTTCTAATGTTAACATGCATGAAACCAAGGCTATTACGGTTACAGAAGTCGTCAAAAGAGAGCGCCTGGGGAATAGGAGTGGAGCTAGGCACTGCAGGGCCTGGATTCACCTCTACATCGCCAGAGGAACATAGGAGGAGTAGAATAAGGGTGCGGCTAAAAGCAATAAGAATTGGTCGTCTAGAACGTCTGGAACAGAGAGTAAAAGGAGGTTTCTGGGGGCGATAAAATAGCATCAAGGTCTAATGTACAGACAAAGGTATGGTAGGATGTGAATGCAGTGGAGGTAAACCTAGGTATAGAGTGGAGTGATGAAGAGAGAGATATTGTCTCTAGAAACATCATTGAAACCAGGAGATGTCATTGCATGTGTGTGTGGTGGAACTAATAGGTTGGATAAGGTATAGTGAGCAGGACTAGAGGCTCTACAGTGAAATAAGCCAATAAACACTAACCAGAACAGCAATGGACAAGACATATTGACATTAAGGAGAGGCATGCTTAGTCGAGTGATCAAAAGGGTCCAGTGAGTGGAGAGGTTGGTTGGGGGTCACGGCGATTTAGACAGCTAGCCAGGCCATCGGTAGCAAGCTAGCATAAGATGGAGGTCTGTTGTTAGCCACCTCTTGGTCAGTAGATTAGTGGGGTTCCGTGTGGTAGAGGGGATTAATCCAAATCACACAACAACAACAAAAATAAGAACAATAGATATAGTTATAGAGGCCCAAGAAGAAAACATAATAATAATAAAAATAAATAAATTGTCCAATTGTCTATTCAGATAGCAGCCGGTAAGACAGCTAACGGTTAGCAGGCCGCAGATGGGCGTTCAGGTAACGTCGCGACGGAGGAGCCAGCCGGATCTCCTTCGGGTAGATAACGTCGGCAGTCCAGTTGTGAAGGCCCGGTGGGGCTCCGCGTAGGCAGTAAAACGGGTCCGGATAGGTGACTGCAACCCAGGAGTGATTGATGGAACTCAGGAGTGATTGACGGAGCTGGCTAGCTCCGGAATGATTTATGTTTGCTCCGGAATCGACGAAAGCCGATAGTCACACGGATAGCAGCTAGCTAGCTGTGAGATCCGGGTATGAATGTCCAGAGAGCAGTTGAAATCCAGGGACATGGAGAGAAAAATTGGTCCGGTATATTCCGTTCCGAGCCGCGCTGCGCCGTACAAAACTGCCGATAGATTTTCGAGCTAAAGGATAGCTGATGACCACAAACCGTGGTTAGCTGAATACTAACGATTTGCCAGTAAAGAAGCTAACTAGCTTCTGGATTAGCTTCTGGGCTAGCTTCTGGCTAGCTCCTGGCTAGTTCCTGGCTAGTTTCTGGCTAGTTTCTGGCTAGCTTCTTGGACTTTCTGGCTAGCTTCTTGGAGGATTACAGATTTGAGGTAAATGTCATGTAAATAATCAAATATCAAGCATTACTAGCAGGCCAACGCTCTGGTTAAACCGGATGTCCTCAGATAACTCTGGGCCCAGCATCCTCAGTCAAGTTTAGAGCCTACATGCAATAACATGATTATCCGAAGGACACATGGCTGCCATCACTCAAATATACTCCCCTGTAAACTACAAAGAACATCCTGCAACACTAACGAGCTTAGAGTGCCAAACTATTTCACTGACACTGATCCTTTCATGCACTCCTGCAAAAACAGGAAACACCTGAGCCTAAAGCAGACACTGCCAGTCCCCCTATCTCATGCTTCCTTGACACACAAACATTTCATCGCACAAACACACACACCTCACTCCCCCCTCTACTGGTCGGGTGCCAAATAAATAATAAATAAAGTACTATTAAAGGACACAAATAATAATAAGAGACTTGATTGGGCCAAGAAACACGAGCAATGGACATTAGACAGGTGGAAATCTGAATGAGTAGGTGTGTCCAAACTTTTGGTAACTTGCGCACTGGGAGTCGGGAAGAAAGTTCAAGGAGTGAATCATTTAATAAATAAACTAAACACACCTCACCAAACCTTTGACTGGTACTGTAGGTCTCGATTAATGTCATTGCATGCCTCATCCATGACTTGAAGATAGGTGGCACGCTCATGGTGATGGAAATCATACACCTTCCAACTGTATTGTATTTTACAGTTTTGTGCTTATTGTAGTGTCTTGTGTGGCTCAGTTAGTAAGAGCATGGCACTAACACCAGAGTTCTGGGTTTGATTCCCACTGGGGTCACATATGAAAATGTGTGGACACTTTGGATAAAAGCACCTGCTAAGTAAATGGCATATACTACGATATTAGAGTACTGCACCCAATGCAGTTAGATTAAAGCAGTTATTTTAAGGGACATCTGCCACTTTTCAACCTCACATTCATAATCTCCAGCACCAAATCAGTGTCTACATACAGTATGTGAAAATGGCAGATTTCTTAATTTTGTTTAAAAAAATACAACCTTAAAAAATTTGAATCAATGACATCAAAGGTTACAACTATTTAAAAACAGTGATTTACAAACACTATGAGATTCGGAGTGACATGAGGAGCTAGATAGATTACTTGTTAGATATTACTGCACGGTCGGAACTCGAAGCACAAGCATTTCGCTACACTCGCATTAACATCTGCTAACCATGTGTATGTGACCAATAAAATTTAATTTGATATTAAAAAAAATACCCTCCATCTGGCTAGAAACTCACTGCTGGTTTTGAAAATCACGATTCTTCTTAAATGTAGGCCCTGGTTTGGTGCTGAAGATAATGAATACTTTGAAAAGTGGCGCAGTTGCCCTTTAAGAATGCTGTTTATACAGCTGGTTGACATTCATCCAAGGTCACCTTGTCTTGCATTACTGTCACAAGAATTTCTACCTTTGTGTGACCTTAAAACTATATGGGTAATGCAAAAGCAAAGTGTACTATCTCAAATCTACAGTGCCTTGCGAAAGTATTCGGCCCCCTTGAACTTTGCGACCTTTTGCCACATTTCAGGCTTCAAACATAAAGATATAAAACTGTATTTTTTTGTGAAGAATCAACAACAAGTGGGACACAATCGTGAAGTGGAACAACATTTATTGGATATTTCAAACTTTTTTAACAAATCAAAAACTGAAATATTGGGCGTGCAAAATTATTCAGCCCCCTTAAGTTAATACTTTGTAGCGCCACCTTTTGCTGCGATTACAGCTGTAAGTCGCTTGGGGTATTTCTCTATCAGTTTTGCACATCGAGAGACTGACATTTTTTCCCATTCCTCCTTGCAAAACAGCTCGAGCTCAGTGAGGTTGGATGGAGAGTATTTGTGAACAGCAGTTTTCAGTTCTTTCCACAGATTCTCGATTGGATTCAGGTCTGGACTTTGACTTGGCCATTCTAACACCTGGATATGTTTATTTTTGAACCATTCCATTGTAGATTTTGCTTTATGTTTTGGATCATTGTCTTGTTGGAAGACAAATCTCCGTCCCAGTCTCAGGTCTTTTGCAGACTCCATCAGGTTTTCTTCCAGAATGGTCCTGTATTTGGCTCCATCCATCTTCCCATCAATTTTAACCATCTTCCCTGTCCCTGCTGAAGAAAAGCAGGCCCAAACCATGATGCTGCCACCACCATGTTTGACAGTGGGGATGGTGTGTTCAGCTGTGTTGCTTTTACGCCAAACATAACGTTTTGCATTGTTGCCAAAAAGTTCCATTTTGGTTTCATCTGACCAGAGCACCTTCTTCCACATGTTTGGTGTGTCTCCCAGGTGGCTTGTGGCAAACTTTAAACAACACTTTTTATGGATATCTTTAAGAAATGGCTTTCTTCTTGCCACTCTTCCATAAAGGCCAGATTTGTGCAATATACGACTGATTGTTGTCCTATGGACAGAGTCTCCCACCTCAGCTGTAGATCTCTGCAGTTCATCCAGAGTGATCATGGGCCTCTTGGCTGCATCTCTGATCAGTCTTCTCCTTGTATGAGCTGAAAGTTTAGAGGGACGGCCAGGTCTTGGTAGATTTGCAGTGGTCTGATACTCCTTCCATTTCAATATTATCGCTTGCACAGTGCTCCTTGGGATGTTTAAAGCTTGGGAAATCTTTTTGTATCCAAATCCAGCTTTAAACTTCTTCACAACAGTATCTCGGACCTGCCTGGTGTGTTCCTTGTTCTTCATGATGCTCTCTGCGCTTTTAACGGACCTCTGAGACTATCACAGTGCAGGTGCATTTATACGGAGACTTGATTACACACAGGTGGATTGTATTTATCATCATTAGTCATTTAGGTCAACATTCAGAGATCATTCAGAGATCCTCACTGAACTTCTGGAGAGAGTTTGCTGCACTGAAAGTAAAGGGGCTGAATAATTTTGCACGCCCAATTTTTCAGTTTTTGATTTGTTAAAAAAGTTTGAAATATCCAATAAATGTCGTTCCACTTCATGATTGTGTCCCACTTGTTGTTGATTCTTCACAAAAAAATACAGTTTTATATCTTTATGTTTGAAGCCTGAAATGTGGCAAAAGGTCACAAAGTTCAAGGGGGCCGAATACTTTCGCAAGGCACTGTAAATATATTTTGTTATTCCTTATCTCCACGTTGTCTCTCTTTTGTTATGGGCTTCGAGCCGGTTTGTGACAGGGGACTGAGCATGCACCCCTGAGGGGCCCCTGTGTTGAGGGTCAGCGTGTGTGTTGTTACCTATCCTTACCACCTGGGGGCTGCCCGTCAGGAAGTCCAGGATCCAGTTGCAGAGGGAGGTGTTTAGTCCCAGGGTCCTTAGCTTATTGATGAGCTTTGAGGACACTATGGTGTTGAACGCTGAGCAGTAGTCAATGAATAGCATTCTCACATAGGTGTTCATTTTATCCAGGTGCAAAAGGGCAATGTGGAGTGCAATAGAGATTGCATCATCTGTGGATCTGTTAGGGCGGTATGCAAATTGAAGTGGGTCTAGGGTTTCTGGGATAGTTGTTGATGTGAGCCATAATCAGCCTTTTAAAGCATTTTATGGCTACAGACGTGAGTGCTATGGGTCAGTAGTCACTTAGGCAGGTTACCTTAGTGTTCTTGGGCACAGGGACTATGGTGGTCTGCTTAAAACATGTTGGTATTACAGACTCAGATAGGGAGAGGTTGAAAATGTCAGTGAAGACACTTGCAAGTTGGTCATGCTCACAGTACACGTCCTGGTAATCCGTCTGGCCCTGCCGGCCTTGTGAGCATTGACCTGTGTAAAGATCTTATTCACATTGGCTGCGGAGAGCGTGATCACACAGTCGTCCGGAACAGCTGGTGCTCTCATGCATGTTTCAGTGTTATTTGCCTTGAAGCGAGCATATAAGTAGTTTAGCTCATCTGGTAGGCTCGCTTCACTGGGTAGCTCTTGGCTGTGCTTCCCTTTGTAGTCTGTAATGGTTTGCAACATTCCACATTCGACAAGCGTCGGAGCCGGTGTAGTACGATTCGATCTTAGTTCTGTATTGATGCTTTGCCTGTTTGATGGTTCGTCGGAGGACATATGAGGATTTCTTATAAGCTTCCGTGTTTGAGTCCTGCTCCTTGAAGCGGCAGCTCTAGCCTTTAGCTCAGTGTGGATGTTGCCTGTAATCCATGGCTTCTGGTTGGGGTATGTACGTACGGTCACTGTGGGGACGATGTCATCAATGCACTTATTGATGAATCCAATGACTGATGTGGTGTACTCCTCATTGCCATCGGAATAATCCCGGAACATAGTCCGGTCTGTCCTAGCAAAACAGTCCTGTAGTTTAGCATCTGCTTCATCTGATCACTTTTTTATTGACCAAGTCACTGGTGCTTCCTGCTTTAATTTTAGCTTGTAAGCAGGAATCAGGAGGATAGAATTATGGTCAGATTTGCCAACTGGAGGGAGAGCTTTGTATGCATCTCTATGTGTGGAGTAAAGGTGGTCTAGAGTTTTTCTCCCTCTAGTTGCACATTTAACATGCTGATACAAATTTGCAAAAATAGATTTAAGTTTCCCTGCATTAAAGTCCCCGGACACTAGGAGTGCCTCCTCTGGATGAGCTTTTTTCTGTTTGTTTATGGTGGAATACAGCTCATTGAGTGCGGTCTTAGTGCCATATTCAGTCTGTGGTGGTATGTAGACAGCTACGAAAAATACAGATGAAAACTCTAGGTAGATAGTGTTGTCTACAGCTTATCATGAGATACTCTACACCTCAGGCAAGCAAAACCTTGAGACTTCCTTAGATATCGTGCACCAGCTGTTGTTAACAAATATACATGGTCCACCCCCTTATCTTACCAAACGCCGCTGTTCTATCCTGCCGATACAGCGTATAACCAACCTGCTCTATGTTGAAAATGTCGTCTTTCAGCCACAACTTTGTGAAGCCTAAGATATTACACATTTTTATGTCCCGTTGATAGTTTAATCTTCCTTGTAGGTCTTCGATTTTATTTTCCAATGATTGCATGTTAGCTAGTAGAACGGAAGGCAGTGGGTGTTTATTCGTACGAATTCTCAGAAGGCAACCCGACCTCCGTCCTCTTTTTCTCCGTCTTCTCTTCACGCATCTTCTCCGGCGCCACGATACATGGCAACCATGTTCTGTGTATGTTTTGGTGTGATGTTGATGCAAGGGCATAACTTTGTGTTGAATATTGGTCGGTGGTCAGGGTCAATGGGTTCTGGTGGATTTTTTAAATATAGCAGTGAAATTGTTATTTCTGGTGAATTTTTAAGAATTGTGATTCCTGTGCATTCACTGTAACTGAGTGGCAATGGGAGTGACTTTAAGCATGAGCTGAAAACTTAATAGCCTTCTTCCAATTTCCAAAGCCTGTGCTGAGAAATGTAGGGTCTGATGTTGTGACAAATGGTGACCTCCGATTCAGAATAAATAATACTTTATAGAGACACTGTAATGCAGCCCGGGGAATACTGGACAGTATATTTGTTTGAAAGACTCACTGTCACGTTCTGACCTTAGTTCTTTTATTATGTCTTTGTTTTAGTATGGTCAGGGCGTGAGTTGGGTGGGTTGTCTATGTTCGTTTTTCTATGATTTGCTATTTCTGTGTTTGGCCTGGTATGGTTTTCAATCAGAGGCAGCTGTCAATCGTTGTCCCTGACTGAGAACCATATTTAGGTCGCCTGTTTTCTATTGTGTTTCGTGGGTGATAGTTTTCTGTTGTGTGTCTGCACCAGCCAGAACTGTTTTTGGGCGTTTCTCTTTGTTATTTCCGGGTTCATTTAATAAATATGGACACATACCACGCTGCACCGTGGTCCTCACCTTCTTCCACTGACGACGGCCGTTATACTCACATAATGGTCAGCAAAAATACATGAATAACCTTAGTATAGGGTTAGGGTTAGCCAGAGACAGACCTGTCTTACAGCAGCAGGGCTATTAATGACAGAAATGTGTGATAACCTTTTCTTCACCCACATTGATAGTGTTCGGGTTATCCAGAGTACTGACTTTCTTTTACAACACTAATGACGTAGCTATGTAAGCCTTATCAGAGCCAGAGTGACCCATCGGGTAGGGGCCTATCTTCCTGTTTCTTTAGCATGAGGCAGTTTGATGTAGAATTATTTCCCTTGGACAGAACACTAGGACTTTAGCTACAAAGCTAATGAGGCAGTAAAAAAGGAACAGTGGTTACCACCACAATGGTAATAGCAAAGTTAGGCCTTAACTGCTAGTCACACCAGGAACGGGCGGCCCCATGGCTGTCCTTGTAGATGCCTCTCTTGTGCACCAGGTCTGGATGTTTCTCATTGGGGTCCTGAAGGTTGTGAGACACATCGCACCGGGCAACAGACGTTGATTCAATGTCTAATTCCACGTTGGTTCAACGTAATTTCATTGAAAGGACGTTGATTCAAACAGTGTGTGCCCAGTGGGATAGAACATCTCAAAGTTCTGCTGGATCCTCCTGTTCCACTCTTCATAGGGCAAAGAGGTATTACGACCTAGAACAAAACAGATATGTCTAACTTATCGATCGGAAAACATACACACCATTTTTATTTTTACAATTCCAGTGCGGTACTGTATCATGTTTAAATAGACAATTCAACCTCTGACATTTCTGCGAAGTAGTATACCAATTGCCATAACTCATCAACATTTTTTAGAGTTAGTGAAAGTGGGTCACTAGTAAGAAAAGCACCACTGGTATACAAAAGCGAGATCATTTTTCATTCCGCCGTATTAACACGGAAACATCGTAAATTGTGTTTTTATGTCTGTAACTAGTTGCTTGACAATGTCCCAACATTTTTTGACATTTTAGACCCCTGTTAGTGCAATTAGGGTTAATGGACAGTAAAGTACATCCTATTTTATCATATCTTGTCTTGTCTTGAGCAAAGGGCAAAGCAACTGTACCTAGGTGTAGCTGGGATTCCTTTGTTATGAGCTGTGTCACTCTCTCCCGTCTTGTCCATCCACGCCCCACAGCTAAAACAATTTCCTCAATAGACAAACCCAGAGTCATCATTCGACTTGGCCTCAAAATTAAACCCTGGAGGGGAAAGACAACCAAGCCAAGAGAAGGAAAAAAATAGCTGATCAAACCTGATTCTGTAAATGAAACACTCTTAATTAAGTGAATAAAAAAGACTTTGGAAAGTATTCAGACCCCTTGACTTTTTCCACATTTTGTTATGTTACAGCCTTAATCTAAAATTGATAAGTGTTTTTCTCTCTCAACAATCTACACACATTAACCCATAATAACAAAGCAACCACATGTTCTTAGACATTTTTGCTCATTCATAAAAAAAATATATATAGAAATATCACATTTACATAAGTATTCAGACCCTTTACTCAGTACTTTGTTGAAGCACCTTGAACAGCGATTACAGCCTCAAGTCTTCTTGTTAATGACGCTACAAGCATGGCACACCTTTATTTGGGGACTTTCTCCCATTCTTCTCTGCTGATCCTCTTAAGCTCTGTCAGGTTGGATGGGGAGCGTTGCTACACAGCTATTTTCAGGTCTCTACAGAGATGTTCAATTGGGTTCAAGTCCGGGCTCTGGCTAGGTCACTCAAGGACATTCAGAGACTTGTTCCGAAGCCACTCCTGTGTTGTCTTGGCTGAGAGGGTCGTTGTCCTGTTGGAATGTGAACCTCCTGAGCGCTCTGGAGCAGGATTTCATCAAGGATCTCTCTGTACTTTGCTCTGTTCATCTTTCCTTGCCATTGAAAAACATCCCCACAGCATGATGCTGCCGCAACCATGCCTCACCGTAGGGATGGAGCCAGGTTCTCTCTGGAAGTGACTCTTGGCATTCAGGCCAAAGAGTTCAGTCTTGGTTTCATCAGACCAGGGAATCTTGTTTATCATGGTCTTAGAGTCTTTAGGTTGCTTTTGGCAAACTCCAAGTGGGCTGTCATGTACCTTTTTACTGAGGAGTGGCTTCCGTCTGGCCACTCTACTATAAAGGCCTGATTGGTGGAGTGTTGCAGAGATGGTTATCCTTCTGGAAGGTTCTCCCATCACCACAGAGGAACTCTAGAGCTCTGTCAGAGTGACTATCAAGTTCTTGGTCACCTCCCTGACCAAGTCCCTTCTCCCCCGATTGCTCAGTTTGGCCGAGCGGCCAGCTCTAGGAAAAGTCTTGGTGGTTCCAAACTTCTTCCATTTAAGAATGATGGAGGTTATTGTGTTCTTGCGGACCTTCAATTACATTTTTTGTACCCTTCTCCAGATCTGTACCTCGACACAACCCTGTCTCTACGGACAATTCCTTCGACCTCGTGGCTTGGTTTTTGCTCTGACATGCACTGTCAACAGTGGGACATTATATAGACAGGTGTGTGCCTTTCCAAGTCAGGTACAATCAAGTGAATGTACCACAGGCGGACTCCAATCAAGTTGTAGAAACATCTCAAAGATGATCAATGGAAACAGTAAGCACCTGAGCTCAATTTCAACTCTCATGGCAAAGGGTGTAAATAAGGTATCTGTTTTTTATTTTGAATACATTTACCAAAAGTTGAAAAAACTGTTTTTACTTTGTCATTATGGGATATTGTGTGTAGATTACTGAGGATTATTATGTTTTAATCCACTTTAGAATAAGGCTGTAAAGTAACAAAATGTGGGGGGGGGGGGGGGGGGGGGGGGGGGGAATCCAAGGGTCTAAATACTTCTTCGTTCTTCTATCCTTGTGGGGATCTAAAATCCCACAAAGTTAGGATAGTAAAACAAGGAAAATCCTTTCCTACGTCCACATGAGGACAAAGGCTATTCTGAGTTTAAGAGTTAAGGTTAGGATTAGGGTTATAACTATGTTAGGGTAATCGATTAGTTGTTAGGTTTAGGAGTTAGGGTTTGGTCTAGGGTTAGGGGTTAAAGGAAAATAGGATTTTGAATGGAAATACATTTTAGGTCCTCATGAGGATAGAAGAACAAAAAGTGTTTGTGTTTAAGAATTTTAAGGAAGTTGAAGCTCATTTACAGCAAATCTAGACTATTGAAAACTCTAAAATGCTATTTGGAGAACAGAAAAAAACAAGCAGAAATTAGCCCAACCATTATCACATTGGTTGCTGTAGTTTCATTCACCTCATTCGATCTAAAAACACGTAGCCTATTAGTTAAACAATCAGGGGTTGGAACCGGTTCCGGGAACAGAACCAAAAACCATAAAATAATAAACATTTTCAATGAACAGAAACGGAAACGAAAGTGGTTCATACGGTTCCGGAACAGAACCATTCTTTTTAAAACATGGGAACCGGTTAATAACGTTTTTTTTTTAATGTTCCAAGCATTTTTTTCCTAGCCCCCCCCCCCCCCCTTATTTGGTGAGAGAAGAATGGATTAACTTTTTTCAATGCTAGTTAAGGATACTATAGGCCTAGTTATCACCTTTCACGTTGGATTTATTTACTACAAAATCGTAAGATGTGTTTTTAAATTCTGGTGCCGCTCTTTACACACAAGCTTTTTAGCTAGCTAGCTCAAAGGACATTCAAAGTTCCTCCATAAAATCCGCTCCTCCTAGTTATAATACTGTGGACCCAATTAAGATAATGCATGTCATAACAAGATGCCCAGCGCTTCAAGCCTCCAACTCAACCCTCTCTCTCCACTTGTAAAATTGTTGTGTCTTGCTTCATAGGCTACACTTGCCTGTCCATCACGTATGTAATTTAATGAGCTAAATGTTAATATGATATCTGAATGAGAGTGACTAAGAAAATCAACGGGGCCCCCTAGAGGTCAGGGCCCCGGGTACGTGCCCAGTGTACCCAGTCGGTAATTCAGCCATGATTACTTCAAATTTAGATAGCTGGCGAGACTATTTGACCAAAACTGTTAACTGACATGGGCTAATTGAGTGACTGTCAGTGAGTCACATATAGCAAGAGGGAAACTACTGATGCACAACCAAGTTTCAAAACTGCACCTTGTGTATTCTACCATTCTAACTCTCAGCAGTAGGTTGAGTCCAAAATATATATGATTTAAATTACATTTTTAGTCCAGACCTCGGTGTCCGCATATGTAGCTACTGCACTGTGTGCCTTCATCTGTCATGTTGCGGTCTGTCTGTGGTCCAGCGTTCCTCTCCCTGAACTCCAGCCCCTGCATGTGATGCGTTATCGCTTCATGGATGACATCATACAGGGGCTGGATCTGCAGTGGTGACATTGCAAATCCACTTTGATATGTACAGTCAATAAAGACAAGTCAAATTGAATAATAAAACATTTCCAAATGTCCTGTCTAAAAATGTGTGAGTGTGAGTGTACCCAGGCTCCGGCAGGCTGTGGCTCGGACATGTTTGTGGGGTACATCCTGAACACAGGGAACATGAGAAGGTTGACACTGTCAGGCACCATGTTGCAGTAGGATTGGATGCACTGCAGCCACCACCACACTACCTCACTGCAGTTTTAACGAGTGTCAAGTCCCCCGACAATGCAGGTTGGGGTTCAGGCCACATCTCAGGCCAGGATGAAGTTCATGTGGAAATAAGCTGTTAGATCAATTCAAGCAATCATCTGTGTAACCCTGACAGTCTATTGACAAACATTTATGTGAGATCCATTCAATTGTTTAGCAGCATCCAAAATCATAAGTGCACTGGAGTTTCTTACTTTATATGAGTAGTTTTATTCTCCATGCACATGGAAACTTTATATGTGAGAGCTGAGAGTGTGAGACATAACTGATCTTCCTGTCACCAGAAACAGACCTCCCCGCCCCAGCAATGGAAGATCCCGGCTTCAAAATGAGGGAAACCTCATCAGCCAACTAGTAACTGAAAGAGAAAGAAAGGGAGCAACATTATGTGGATGTATCTATATCTCTGTAACAGTACAGAGAGGGGGATTTTCCATACCCAGAAGGGCAAAAATAAAGTTGTAATGAATTGGATTTAAATTGAACTTGATTGAATTGAAACCTTACCTGAAGCCAGTGAAACACATCACTGCTCTGGTGATATTTGAATTGTACCTTTATTTAACTAGGCAAGTCAGTTAAGAACAAATTCTTATTTTCAATGATGGCCTAGGAACAGTGGGTTAACTGCCTGTTCAGGGGCAGAACGACAGATTTGTACCTTGTCAGCTCGGGGGTTTGAACTTGCAACCTTCCCGTTGCTAGTGGGTGCGAGGGGGGGCAGGGCCAGGTGCAGGCCCACAAAAAACATCTGTACTGAGCCCAGAGCTAACTGCTTCACCAGAGTGGAACTAGTCTGGATAAAGCTTAACACACAAATATTACAAACTGAAGGACTGCCAATTAGTTTAGAACAGCAGTATTTTTGTACTCTGGTCACGACTTGTCTCATTGACAAATTCAGATTTTTCAATTTTATTTTTCAATAGGAATAGCAAGTTGTTATTAAACCCAGTTTTACATTTGATTGAACACAATATCCAAGGTGGTGGTATAGGCCCCAACAATGATGGAGCCAGAGTAGCATGGCACCAGGTAACGAGTGATGTACAAGGGATATGTGAACATAGCCTGGAACCACTTACCCACATGGAGGGACAACACGAGACATATCATTTAACTGCAGATCAGTATTTGTTTATAGTCACTTACCTCCAGTCTAAATGCACAGTGTACAATACATTAGGAACACCTTCCTAATATTGAGTTGCACCCTTTTGCCCTCAGAACAGTCTCAATTCATCCGGACATGGACTCAACAAGGTGTCAAAAGCATTCCACAGGGATGCTGGCCCTTTTTGACTCCAATTGCGTCAAGTTGGCTGGATGTCCTTTGGGTGGTGGACCATTCTTGATAAATAGGAAACTGTTGAGCGTGAAAAACCCAACAGCGCTGCAGTTCTTGACACACTCACTCAAACCAGTGTGCCTGACACCAAGGGCACTTCAATCTTTTGTCCTGCCCATTCACCCTATGAATGGTACACACTGTACACAATCCATGTTTAAATTATCTCAAGGATTAAAAATATATATTTTTAACCTATCCCCTCCCCTTGATCTATACTGACTAAAGTGGATTTAACAACTGACATCAATAAAGGATCATAGGCTGACCTGGTGAAAGCTACGTCATGGAGAGAGCAGGTGTTAATGTTTTATACACTCAGTGTATACAGTACATAATCAATACAACACAGATGCAGAGATTGTGTGTGATGAGGTTAGGTTTGTTAGGTTTGTAAAAGTCTACTGCTTGGTGAGGAGGTAGATGACCAATTTACCAGTAGAAGACAGCCAAGTCTTATGGTAGCTACTTATGTGAATGAATAGGCCCTATGTCTGCAATGCATAGGTCAGATATTGTATGGGCTGAGATTCATCACAAAAACAACCATCAACCAAGTAAAATAATAATGTTGAGTAAGTGCACTGCACGGGGAGTAGTGAGTATGGCTGGTGAGTTGGTGTCAGGCACACAACCTGTCTTGTAGTGATTACAGAAGTGAATGAGGTGTCTCCTCCTTGGGGTCCAGGACAACATGGGTTACAGACTATGTCCATCAGTACATCTGTAAACTACAGTTTGTAAATTGTACTTCAAATAAGATAAAAGTTTATTGGTCACATACACAGATTTGCAGATGTTATCACAGGTGCAGCAAAATGCTTATACAAACATAATCCCAAAAGTTTTTAAAGAAATATCAGAACGAGTAATATCAGTGTCTGGAATATATATACAGGACCAGTCAAAAGTTTGGACACAGTGATGTGAAGACATCAAAACTATGAAATAACACATATGGAATCATGTAGTAATCAAAAGTGTTAAATTAAAATATATTTTCGATTTTATATTCTTCAAAGTAGCCACCCTTTGCCTTGATGACAGCTTTGCACAATCAACATTCTCTCAACCAGCTTCACCTGGAATATTTTTCCAACAGTCTTGGAGTTCCCACATGCTTAGCACTTGTTGGCTGCTTTTTCTTCACTCTGCGATCCATCTCATCCCAAACCATCTCAACTGGGTTGAGGTCGGGTGATTGCGGAGGCCAAGACATTTGATGCAGCACTCCATCACTCTCCTTCTTGGTCATATAGCCCTTACACAGCCTGGGTTGGGTCATTGTCTTGTTGAAAAACAAATGATATGCCTGGTTTGCGCTTAGTTGAACTATCACTCAGAATCCTGTGGTAGCCATGCTGGTTAAGTGTGCCTTGAACTCCAAATAAATCACTGACGGTGTCACCAGCAAAGCACCCCTACACCATCACACCTCTTCTTCCATGCTTCACAGTGGGAACTACACATGTGAGATCATCCATTCACCTACTCCCCACCAGACTAATGTCAATTGCTCGTGTTTTTAGGCTTCTTACTGGTGTCCTTTAGTTGTTTCTTTGCAGCAATTCAACCATGAAGGCCTGATTCACAGTGTCCTCTGAACAGTTGATGTTGAGATGTCTGTTACTTGAACTCTGTGAAGCATTTATTTGGGCTGCAATTTGAGGCTGGTAACTAATGAACTTATCCTCTGCAGCAGAGGTAACTCTGGGTCTTCCTTTCCTGTGGCGGTCCTCATGAGAGCCAGTTTCATCATAGCGCTTGATGGTTTTTGAAGAAACTTTCAAAGTTATTGAAATTTTCCGTATTGAATGACATTCATGTCTTAAAGTAATGACGGACTGTCGTTTCTCTTTGCTTATCTGAGCTGATCTTGCCATAATAAGGACTTGGTCTTTTACCAAATAGGGCTATATTTTGTTTATCACCCCTACCTTGTCACAACACAACTGATTGGCTCAAACGGAAAGAAATTCCACAAATGCATTCCAGGTGACTACCTCATGAAGCTGGTTGAGAGAATGCAGTATGTGCAAAGCTGTCAAGGCAAAGGGCAGCTACTTTGAAGAATCTCAAATATAAAATATACTTGCTTAACACTTTTTTTGTTACTGCATGATTGAATGTTATTTAGTAGTTTTGATGTCTTCACTATTATTCTACAATGTAGTAGGTGACCAAACTTTTGACTGGTACTGTATATACATCTGTTTGGTATACTCAGTGTATTTATGGTGTGTAATGTGTATAGACAGTAAATTAATAGAAAATGAGTGTACAGCAATAGTTACATAGGATGAGCCATGACTTGTAACCTACAGGCCATGTGTATCATTTGTCTTAGAATAGAAGTGCTGATTTAGGACCCGTTTAGATCATATTATATGGACACAGGGGACACTCCTACTCTGAGACATTTGATACATAGGACACCTGGGACAATAAATAGGACATTGTATTCTTACTTACCTGAACAGTAGTCACACCACCAGTGAGCTGTTCAAGTGTAATATGCTTACAATTCACTGCGACCCTTACCAGTGACATCAGCCTGCTTCACAATCCTGCTGTCATGTAGCTGGACAGTTCCAGTAGGGGGGAAAAAAAATGGTACTAGCCGTGCCTTACAAAAGGAATATAACTCATGTACATGTGTTTAGACTGAAGTGACCCAAGCACAAACCTCAGGTCTTAGAACAGCCCTGAGTTATCACACAGTAATCCCCGTGTTCTCATGCCTTTAATTCAATTGGCCATTGTGTACAAGCCCATTGTGTACAATCACATGCCAGGCATATACAGAGACACACCTGTAACCATAGCTGGGATGTACAGTTGTAATTCTATGGTGCTGTTCTCATGTGACCTGGATGTGTTCTCTGATCTCTGTGTGCTTAGGCAGACTGTTGATGCAGTTCCTGTCTTTCTGGTTTGACCCAGAGATCTGATCCACTCCACAGTCCTATCCTCCAGAACCACCACCTCTTTTTGAATGATAAAAAAAAAAAAGTACTTAAGTAGTGGTGGAAAAAAATACTAAAATTGTTATACTTCAGTAAAAGTAATAGATCAAAATCCTCACATTAAGCAAACCAGATACCATTTAAAAAAACCTTTTAATTTACAGACAGACAGGGGCACACTCCAACATTCACAAATACAGTATGTGTTTAGTGATTCCACCAGATCAGAGGCAGTAGGGGTTACAAGGCATTAAATTGATAGGTTTGTGAATTGGATCATATCGTTGTCATGGATAACATCCAGGAACATGGCGTGGGCGATAGAGGGCACTAGACGTCTGAGGCTGAACGAACGAGCCCACAGGCTCTCCACCAAATGTGTAGACCAGCCTGCCCTCCACGTGACAGTCCCCGAGGAGCCGAGAGAGGGTGAGCGCGAGAGAGCGAGGATATTATTATTGTAGCAACTAGATAAAATAAGCAAATGGTTGTAGCCAATGTGGTCATTGCAGTCTTTAATAAGAAAACTCAACCTGAATGAATCTGTCAATTTATTCATAGTTCACATTAACACCAAGGTAATTTTAGCCAAGAGACAATCAATTGCAGATTCATTTAATTTCCTGTGGCATTTCATACCATTAACTAAGGCAACACCCACCTTCACAAACGCATATCCATGTCACATGTTGAAGGAAAACAGAAAGTGAACATTTATTTTCCCCATTTCTAACAGATTATGGAGTCTGGTCCCAGATCTGTCCAGCTCCTTGCTGCCTGTGAACAGCTCAGCCACTATATACAGGTCCGGCTTCAGCTAGCGAGTTCTGTCCAGCATGTACTACATACAGCCACACCACACACACACACAGGCCAGGGACAACAATGCAACATGGGCAATGTTGGGGAATGGAGGAAGAGTGAGATTGGAGAGAGAGATGAAAAGAAGAGGATATAGATATGAGACGAGAGGATGCAAGGGAGAGAGAAGGGGTACAGGCTGGACAAGAGAGGAGGCGAGGGAGAGCGAAGGGGTACAGGCTGGACAAGAGAGAGTAAATAGGAAAACGACAGAGCGGAGGGTGACGTGTCAATTACCAGGCAACAAACAGGTTAATGGTGGGAATTGGCCCAATAAAAGGGGTGTTGGGAAATGTAGAAACAAAATCTATTTATATTTAAATGAATGTGCAAAGGTAGTCTGGTGATAATATACACTTAATATACAAAACATTAAGAACACCCGCTTTAAGTGCCTTTGAACAAGGTATGATAGGTATGCCAGGTACATGTCAAGAACTGCAACACAGCTAGGTTTTTAACCCTCAACTGTTTCCCGTGTGTATGAAGAAAGGTTCACCACCCAAAGGACATCCAGCCAACTTGACAACTGTGGGAAGCATCAGATTCAACATGGGCCAATATACCTGTGGAGCACTTCTGACAACTTGCAGGCTGTTATCTTGGCAAAAAGGAGGGGGGGGTTCCCCGGCATCGCCTCTGACCAGACTATCACATACAGGTTAGGTCTGACCGCCTTGGCTGCTGCCAGCATCGCCTACAGAGATCACAGTAAAGCCTTCCTGGGGCTACAATTTGTTCTTAAATACTGTGCTGTGATACAGTGCTGTGGAAGGCAAATACTTTATGTACTTACATTTATTTGACAGCAACAAATCACACCCCTAACCCTCCCCGTGCCTCACAATCGTGTGATTCGCAAACATTCAATTAAATATTTCACTCAGTGTAGTCACTCCCACTTTGAATCGTTGCTATGCCACGATTATTTGCGTAACAGCCCTGGGGACGAGGTTAGATTGTTCCCCCCTCTGAAAGTAATCTATGGGCCAGGAGAAACTAACCCATGGTTGACATGGATCTAAATCACATCCCTGTTATTGCAGGTGAAACAAACTGACCTGAGGTGGTGGATGTAGGCCTAGAGGAGCATGGTTGTTGGGCTCTCCCCGGCTGAGCTGGGTGTTTCCATTCTATGTGGGTTAAAACAAACTTGAACATTATTGGGAGACATGAATGAGTAGACCTCATCATTTCTAAAAACATGTACACTCGTTTGTCCTAAATAAAATACAGGTAGTTGAGACATCAACATCTTTCACAGCTTTAGCCAGTGGTTGGGAGTTGGGGACGTCTATAACACAGCTGAGATAACCCCAAAAACCATTCTCGTAGCATGATTCTGCTGTGCTAATGAGGTATCGCTGCAGAAAGAGGTCAAGACAAACTATTCACAGACCAGTGACTGGTTAGCATCCCTGAAGGGCTATAAAGTCACCTTCAAGTGCACAATGTAATGAATGACAATAAAATAAGCAACAAGGGCTTCACAATGTACAAGTTTATTTTGAATGAACTCTTCAGTGGTTGGTAGTCACAGCACAGCTCGCATGTATGAAGCCACACGCCTATTTTACAAGATGGGAAATTTAAAAAGGAAAAACAGCAAAAATGTAAACCAAAAGAGGAGATGGCCAACAGTCCAACTACAGCAACGTTTTCTTTGCTACAGTATCCTTAAAAAGGCCACTGAAATGCATAAAATGTGTTTGATGCAGGGACTTTGATGGTGGCTGACATGAAATACTCCTCACATGGCATTGACAGTGCATGTAGACATTGTAAAAAAGACTGGGTTAGCAATACCTAAGATCTTTTAGTGACAACACCTTGGCTAATACTACGGCTTAAACTGAAATAAAAAATGAACAGCACTCGTCCAAAGATACTGAATACAATGTGTGAAATGTAGTGAAGCAATTATATTATTCGTATCTCAATTACCGTGAACACTTAAAACTGGAAAGACAAAGCACTGAACACTGCCAGCCATTCCCTTTAAGAGAGAGAGGCCCGATTGTAATCCAATGTCTTCAGACTATAAATGAAGAAAATAGTTAAAAACACACTTTTTTTGTCCTCTGGAGTTTGTATATTTTTAATAGTAACAGACGGGAATCATAAATGCATGCCATGTGCTGGTCTCAAACGATACATACAGGTATATACAGCATCACTCAGTACCTGCTAAAACGAAGTGAGAAATACAGAGTATAAACCAACGCCTACACTACAACCTTAAAGAAAAGAGGGGAGAGGGTCGGTGAAAGGGGTGAGCGATGGAAAGATGGAGGAGTGAAAATCCTACTAGTGATGGACTCATCATTAAAGCATTTTTATTAGAAATAAATGCATATTGCACATACAGTGAAAGCTTAAATTCCACCAAGTCCACCTGTTCTGTAAAGCGATAATTCCATTTACCTCTGAGGGAGACACACAAAGGAACAGAAATGGAAAGGGGGTGAGTGGCGTGGATAGAGGTGTGTGCGCGTGTGCTTGTGTGGTGTGTGTCGGGGGGAGGGGTTGCATGCACTAAGACAGGGGGTACCACTGGGAAGTCTTCTGCTGTGAGACAGAGCATCCAAAAACAGGGGGAGGACTTCTGGGGGAGAGGGGGTCAGAAAGAACAGGACAACTACACATCGCACAACCTTTGTATGTAGGTCGAGAAACAAACAGGAAATGGAAACAAAAAGATCAAATAAGAGTTTGTGGCACAAATAAAATCAGGTGTGAAATAACTGTCCTTCTGTGACAGCCGAGAGATCGATACAAGTGTTTTATGTACAACTAAGGCTTATTGGTTAAATAGTTGAGGCTTCCCCGCCCGCAAACGCTTATACATGCCGTTCACAACCCCTATCCTCTGCTAAGGTAAACTCAGTGGTTCTATCTGGAGAGCAGCCACAGGTTGAAGTGTAGAATAACCTAATGGAGAGAGGGAGGACATGGAGGATGTGGTGGTAGAGGAGAGAGGGATAGGAGGGCTGAGGGGAGAAGGAGTCTTCTTGATGCTGATGTCTCTTGCAATTAATACCTAAAAGTTGCAAGTCCATTAGTCACTGCCATGGAGGAGTGGGCGGGCGGAGGAGGAGGGCCGGGGGGGGGGGGGGGGGGGGATGTATGTTCTACTTGGAAAGCTTGCTAATGACTCGAATAAGAGCTCCGTTCTCATCCTTTAGTCTCTGGTTGTCTGCTTTCAAGTCTGGTAGCGTCTGGAAGAGAACAAAAGAGAGAGGGAAACGGGCTTAGAGACACGTTGAGGTTTACCAGTCAGCCAGCCCAGTTCTAGAAACCGTTAATTGCAGAGTGTGTCATCAGCATCTTTGACGAGCCACAGTCAACCATTTTTTTCCCCCCCTTTGTCATTTATTTTCTTAGCTGAGATGGAGCAAGCACGCTCCGGTCAAAAGTCTCTGCTAAATAGCCATGCAGAACAGGAGACGCGGCTCCACTGTCGCCCAGGAAAACATACTCTTCAAATAACCTGCACAAATCCTGGCAGCACAAACAGTGCTCCTTTATTTGAAGCATACAGGGGCAAAAAAATGCATGAGCAACAAACTGCTGCAGCATCAAATAATGCCTTTGCAATCGTTTGTTTTTTTCCCTGTGTCTTCGTGAGGTAGACTTACCACGTGTAAAGCTAACACCATCTCACAGTCAATACCCACCCAATACCCATTTCTGCCCTGAACCAAATTTCCAAACTGGTATTAGAAAATATTTGCATTGCTACATCTGCCTTAATACAATGAGAGTAGTTACGGTATTCACTAACATAACTACACCACTGCCTGTCATCTTGGTCACGGTTTGTGAGTTTAGTCTGAAAGTGAAAGAATAAAATGACTTAATAAAAGCCCTATGCCACTCATTTAGGTATCTGAATAAGGAATATCTTACTGCTTTAGCCATTTATCAACACAATGTTCAGTGTGATGCCCAAATGTTGTGGAAATACAACCCAGTTTGTTTGACAAATTAAAATATTACTAATCACAATCAGTCACAAGATTATCCCTTACAGGTGTAATTCCCTCAATATCAACTAAAACCATACTGGGCTAAGCAGATTCCTGAAGCCATGCAGTACAGCATTGCCTGGGGCAGAAGAACCATGGCAGATTGCCCAGTCACTCTTGGAACAACTGAACATCCAGGGAGATCAAGAGTAAAAAGTAACTGTCCACCACAAAACTATAAAGGCATTTTATTACAGATGGCAATCAACCAACCTGAGCTTCTTATGGCATGTAATGGAAATTGAAATCATGAGCAAGAGCCAAATTAATATGTCTAGGTCACTGGGAAATTAAATAAGACCAAGTGTAAACCTGCAGTATTGGGGTGACCCGGTCTCAAAGCTGGGTTGATGCCATCTGTAAGAGTCAACTGAAATGGGGGGTAGGACTGGAGAGAGACACTGAGGGGAAAGGAAATGTGTTCGTCCTCCATAAAAAAAAAAGTCCGCCATTTGACGCAAAAAGAAAGCCACGTCATGCAAAGCCAGAAACAAGCGGAACGAAACAACGGCACTCCTTGATAAGACTTCAAGACTGCACACTGGGGGGAAAGTACAAAATGGGGCACTCTCCTTTACAGTACATCAAAATATATAGTAAAATCAACTGCATGAAGATCTAATCATGTAGTCCAATATTTAAACTTCAGGTGCTGCACTAACAAAGTACACTGCTCAAAAAAATAAAGGGAACACTTAACACAATGTAACTCCAAGTCAATCACACTTCTGTGAAATCAAACTGTCCACTTAGGAAGCAACACTGATTGACAATACATTTCACATGCTGTTGTGCAAATGGAATAGACAACAGGTGGAAATTTATTGGCAATTAGCAAGACACCCCCAATAAAGGAGTGGTTCTGCAGGTGGTGACCACAGACCACTTCTCAGTTCCTATGCTTCCTGGCTGATGTTTTGGTCACTTTTGAATGCTGGCGGTGCTTTCACCCTAGTGGTAGCATGAGACGGAGTCTACAACCCACACAAGTGGCTCAGGTAGTGCAGCTCATTCAGGATGGCACATCAATGCGAGCTGTGGCAAGAAGGTTTGCTGTGTCTGTCAGCGTAGTGTCCAGAGCATGGAGGCGCTACCAGGAGACAGGCCAGTACATCAGGAGACGTGGAGGAGGCCAACAACCCAGCAGCAGGACCGCTACCTCCGCCTTTGTGCAAGGAGGAGCACTGCCAGAGCCCTGCAAAATGACCTCCAGCAGGCCACAAATGTGCATGTGTCTGCTCAAACGGTCAGAAACAGACTCCATGGGGGTGGTATGAGGGCCCGACGTCCACAGGTGGGGGTTGTGCTTACAGCCCAACACCGTGCAGGATGCTTGGCATTTGCCAGAGAACACCAAGATTGGCAAATTAGCCACTGGCGCCCTGTGCTCTTCACAGATGAAAGCAGGTTCACACTGAGCACGTGACAGAGTCTGGAGACGCCGTGGAGAACGTTCTGCTGCCTGCAACATCCTCCAGCATGACCGGTTTGGCGGTGGGTCAGTCATGGTGTGGGGTGGCATTTCTTTAGGGGGGCCGCACAGCCCTCCATGTGCTCACCAGAGGTAGCCTGACTGCCATTAGGTACCGAGATGAGATCCTCAGACTATATGCTGGTGCGGTTGGCCCTGGGTTCCTCCTAATGCAAGACAATGCTAGCTGGAGTGTGTCAGCAGTTCCTGCAAGAGGAAGGCATTGATGCTATGGACTGGCCCGCCCGTTCCCCAGACCTGAATCCAATTGAGCACATCTGTGACATCATGTCTCGCTCCATCCATCAATGCCACGTTGCACCACAGACTGTCCAGGAGTTGGCGCATGCTTTAGTCCAGGTCTGGGAGGAGATCCATCAGGAGACCATCTGCCACCTCATCAGGAGCATGCCCAGGCGTTGTAGGGAGGTCATACAGGCACGTGGAGGCCACACACACTACTGAGCCTCATTTTGACTTGTTTTAAGGACATTACATCAAAGTTGGATCCGCCTGTAGTGTGGTTTTCCCACTTTAATTTTGAGTGTGACTCCAAATCCAGACCTCCATGGGTTGATAAATTTGATTTCCATTGATAATTTGTGTGATTGTTGTCAGCACATTCAACTATGTAAAGAAAAAAGTATTTAATAAGAATATTTCATTCATTCAGAACTAGGATGTTTTATTTTAGTGTTCCCTTTATTTTTTTGAGCAGTGTATATGCGTATATGAAAATTACCACCTGAATTGTTACTTGCCTGACTGAAAATAACATTTAACTTTACTGTGAACTATAATAGGTACTGTAAATGAAAGTGCCCAGTCAAAACACACTCCCCAATATGAAAACCAGAGAGGTCTGGGGAGGTAGGGGGAGTCAGTCTCAGGGGGGAGGAGATAACCTTGTAGTTGGGCGGGGGGGGGGGGGCGACCTGCCTGTCTATGGGTGAGGTCGGAGCACAAATGGAGCATGAGAAGGGAGGGTGAGGGGGAGCGGTTGGGCAGGGCTACAGGTCCACGGAGGGGGGCAGCTGGCTGCAGGCTGACTGGGAGAGCTTGACCACCACGCGGGCCAGGGCCCTGTTCTCTGCCTGCAGCCGCTCCTTGACCTGACGCAGGGCCTGAACCTGCTTTACCTCTGGGAGGTTCTGCAGGAAAACCACAACACAGAGAGAGGGGGAGAGAGAGTGAGAGAAAGAGCGAGAGAAAGGGTCAAACCAGCAGAGGGCAGAGAAAAAAAAGGGGGAGTTGGGAGAGTACCAGAAGGGAGAGAAATAATGGAAGACAAGGGGGGGGGGCAATACAAATTATAGAGAGGATAAGAAGAGGGGCAAAGAGAAGACAAAACAGAAAAAGGAGATTGTTAGGAAAAATGGGACAGAGTTTGGAACTGGAGGAATGACAAGTGCTTTCCAGGCAGGCTGGCATGTAGGAGAGATTGCAATCGACAGTAGCAGAGTAGACTAGAGAGAGAGGAAGACAGATATGGTCGCTGGGCTGCCTATGACCTAGAAATAATCACTTCATTATGGCAGTGCTGGGAAGAAGGAAGAAAACTTGCTGACTCTGGCATAATGGATTTTGTTGCCCCATTTCTGAAAACATCCAATCTCACATCTACTTAGTTAGAAGGGCATATGAGTTACGTCACCATAGATTATATAGAGCATCCCAGAATGTGACAAATACTGCACACACACATTCAGAATACACACAGGATATACTGGGGGCTCAAATCAAACACTGACAACAGCACTATGCTGACTGTCGGTTAGGATTGTTAGGTTATATAACTACTGTGCTATAATTCACAGCAACAGAGTTGATCAAAACGGGACATTGAATTGCCTCCAGCCCTCCTCACATTGGGCCTGTGGCAGAGAGAAAAATAGCAGTCTTTGTGCAAAAACGCGAACCTGTATAGTAACTGTTCAGCAATACATTTCAGCAGGGCATACTAATCTAGTACAGTAGTGGTCCAGCTAAAGTTTACAGTGTGTTTAACAACAGAATATTGACTGCTGTTCCTGATCTTAAAGGGGCAATATGTAATTATGTCAGTCACAACCTTCTGGTGCCCTACACACAAATAGGGCCATACAGCCAACTACATACATCCCGAGGGCCCAGTCACATGAGACAGTACCTTAAGTTCCTCCTCCATATCAGAGATCTTCCTTTCTAGAGCTCTTCTTTCCTGCAGGGAGGGGGACAAACAGATGTTAACCCCGGGTTTAAAGAAGAGGGAGACGAGCATAGAGAAAAAAAAAAACACGCAAGACAACCACCGCATACAGGCTCCCACAAACTGCTTCAGTTATGTTACCTCACACCTCAGCTCGGCTGTAACACCCTATTTTTCCTGACTAAAACGAGACTCGAGGGGAAAAACGATAACTATTACAATTTACTTGTCATTTTAGTCAACAAAAATGTGACTCAAATGTACATTTAATTTGACATGGCATGCGGACCACGGCGCAAATGCTGCAACATTCGTGTCACCTGGCTTCGCATCAATTCAATAGGTCAACGAGTGACTGAAGTGACCACCTGGAGCTGTGTGGGAGAGCTGGACAGATCAGCTTAATCAGCTGCAGACCGCGGAACATGAAAGACGTTAATTCTGCCAAAGAGAGGACTGCATTAAATATTCTGCATGCATACATGCTGAGGATTGGACTTGTTTGTTTGTAGAATTGACATTTCAGTTGCACAGTCTGATTGAGCTGATCTACCCAGCTCTCCTCCCACTCAGCTACCCAGGTCACTTCAATCACTCGTCAATATTTTGAACTGATGTGAAGCCAAGTGCCAGAACACTTGACTTTTAACTAAACTCAACTAGAAACAGTAATGTTTACTCAATTTCATGTTGGCTATTTTTGCTTTGATCACATCAGAACCTCTATTTTCCCCTTTTCCCTGCTGACGAGCCACGGTGCTCAAACACAAGTGGTTGCTTTTTTCCTGTGGGAGAAACGAATGCTATGTTGAATATTAGGAGTACGGTAAAACTTCTGACATTTCTGGAAAGCTCAAATTCTCCCCTTTTCAAGAAACCACTTATGATGGGGAGAAAATCAGTTGTAAATGGTTTAACCGGTAGCCAAGGCTTAATAGCTTATGGTTAATTATGGCTGGCATTAGTTACAATCTGCCACAATAATCAATGTTAGAGGTAGCCTACGTATTATTTATTTTAAAAAAAAGCACCATGTGGCTAAAATGTGACTAAGCCTAAAAAGGTATTTTAAGACTAAAAAAAGACTACATCTAAATTGACACGGTCTGATAGTAAAACCTAGCTGCAGTTATAGCCAGTGACGGTGGAGAGGAGGTGTGAACGTCAGATAACAGATGCAGGTTGAGGAGCAACATGAAGAGAGGCGAGAGGAGAGTGGGTGAGGTACACACACACACGACTGTGAAGCATGTCAAAGCCAGAACCATGGAGACTAATCTAAAAGACCTAACATGTTTAGTGCTGCATGTCCCATCTTCTCCTGATGTGGTTATCTAAACATGACAAGTTAATGAAATGACACATGGGTAATGGTCAGCTATACTGGCAGGCACAATACAATACAATGGCAGACCCAAGCTGTGAAGGTCTGGAGGTATGCTGACTAAGGAATGCCAGGGGAAGGCCATCTAAAAATCCAGTGACAACATGGACTTTAAGCAGACTAAAGCAATAGAATAGGGTATGAGTAAATCACTCATGCAATATGTTGGGAGTTCAGGATAACGTTTTTTTCTTGGCCACCATGCGAACTGCATGTGCCCGTTGTCGTTAAGGAGATGTTTGGGTCAGTCGTTAAGGTGCTGTTTCTATGGGGACAATTTCACGCCATATGTGTAAAATATAATCAATCGTGAACTTAAAATAAAGTTGAGAATGTAAACATACTTGAGGACGGTTGAAATAATGGCTGTTGAAATCAAAAACCCAACAAGACATCAAAAGAAAAACCAAAACGTGTAATCAAATAATGTTAAAGCGAGAGCAAAACTATGACAAACAAACCATCTACCTACCGTCTTACTACTTAGATAAACATATGAATTACCTGTCGCACAACGTTCGGCGCAGGTGTATGCCGAACTAGTTACCAACACCTGCACCGAACGTTGTGCGACAGGTAAATGTTTATCTAAGTAGTGAGACGGTTTGTCATTAAATGCATTAGACCGACATGAGTCTAATATCCGTAAATTATTGACCCGTGACTGACAGGTTGAAGTAAGTTAGCTAAAACCAGGTGACGTCAGACTGTCTACTTAAGGAGGCAATAGAAAAAAAGCCTGTCTATCATGTTCATTGATTGGGACGAACCGTCACTCCAAAACTAGCGGACCAATACGCCTCCCTCTAAACCCCACCCTTCACCGGAAAAATAATGCCAAAACTCGCAATCGAAAAGACTGGCAGTGAAAGCAAAGATACGAGTAGCGTAACAAAAAAAGGTAGTACATGCAGGCAAGAGCGTAGGCAAAACCTATTTCAATATGATTGTTTACTGGGAAAGCTTCACGGAAAAATATTTTTTGCATTCGTTTTCGTTGCATGTCTTATTTTTGTATACAATTCTATACATTTTGCTTTCAATTGATTGGTTTTTGATTTCAACATCCATTATTTCACCCGTCCTTGAAAATACAATGTTTACAATTCAACTTTATTTTTCATGTTTACAATGTATTTTATTTTGAAATCAATAGATATGGCGTGAAGTTGACCCCATATGTTTGTGTCCGTCGTTAAGGTGATGTGAGTGAACACTTGCCAAGAAAAATGGCAAAAAGCACATGCAGAAGATAACATTTCCATTGAAACAATCCATCATGTATACTCGCCATCACACACTATGCAAAAAGAACAACCCTGGAGAAGTGACCACACACACACTGGCTAAAAATGTTCAAAAACACGTGAGAGAAGGTAGGTAGCTCGTGCTTGGGTGGGGTGGCACGCCCCCAGCCAACTATATGGGCATGGTGAGCCAGTCAGCAGGAGAGGCAGTAGACTGGAGAAAGTAGTCAGGTGTTTATAAGACCATACCACCCAGCTGAAATTGGGGCCTGCTTGTAACCTTCAGACATAAACCAGTTGGCATTGATTACCATGCTGTTAACCACTACCATTACCAATAACAATAATTGTATTTATACGTGCCTTTCATACATACAACTCATTTTTGTGAGTTCATTCATTTGTTGAGCAAAATGATTCATTAAGTTAAAAACATAACACTTAATAAATCATTACCCTTTTCTCCATCTCAAGCTGCGACCGGTCTGCAAAGCGCTCCTGCCTCTGTAACACAAGCAACATCGATAACCCAGTTAGCGTGGAAGTCCTATTTATTCACAATGAGTGATCCTAATGCTACATGCTAATTTCCCAACTGTACAGCGCAGCCTGGCCACAGTGCCTCACCTGTGTGGCCTTCTCCAGCTGTAGCTTCAAGTCATTCAGCTGCAGGTCTGTGTCACGTAACTGGGACTTCAGCTTCTCATTCTCAGCTAGGATCTGCTCATAAAGCTGAGAGGAAAAACAGTCAGAAAAAAGTCTAACTTCACAGGGAAGTATTACTATTTCTATGGTGTTGTCATTGAGTCTGGTGTGATTTTAACTAAGGTAGAGGGTGAGTGTCTGGGAGCTCCAGTACCTTCTTGTAGTCAGTGCTATCGTCTCGGTCCAGCCTGCTTGAGAATGACCTGCGACCCTCACCGTAGCCACGGCTTCCCAAGTGGTCATAGCGGTCGGAAGAGGAAGTGCTGCTCTCATTCCTGAAGAGAATAAAAGCATTGATACTTAGCTCAACAGTTACAGTATCTTATCGACCATGTCTAATATTTACACTGCCATCTACCAGGTTGTCAACGGTTTATTTGGTCCAAAGTGGCACAAGCCCCGCAAGTGAAGGTTAAGTAGTAGAATTCCCAAATGGCACCCTATTCTCCACATTGGTCAAAAGTAGTGCACTGAGCCCTATGGGCCCTTGTCAAAAGTAGTGCACTATATAGGGAATAGGGTGCCATTTGGAAAGATCTGAAGAATAAACTGAATTTGGCACATACCTGGACAGTCGGTCACTCTGAAAAGAAAAACAGAAGTGATTTAATGTCTTTACCCGATGTTACATCAAGCAAATCTACATGACAGATTCAGAGCAGTGCAGTTTTCCTGTTGTCTAGACAAGTGCAGTGCCTGGAATGTAGATGATCAATTAGAGTGCATTTGAGGGTTTCGGTTGTTCTGCTGGGGAATGCTTGCCGCATCACACTGAAAACAGGATGTTTAAGGTGGCATTCTATTCTCCTAGCACATTCTTTTGTCCATTATTTTTGTAAATACTAAATTAAATGTACTGATAGGTTAGTCATTTCCTTGGCTTCACAAAGGTCTGCCTCCTTGACTTGCAAAGAGTTGACAAGGCTAGATGTTGGACCAATCAGTGTCTACCCCCTCAGTGCCGAGCCTCTCTCCCTTCTCATAGCACCTGACCACTCTGCACTGCAACAGCCGCCACCCCCCGCCCCCCGACATTCCTGAATGGCTGCCAAGCCTGCCAGTGCCTTAAGGGGCTGCCCCTGAACCCCAGCCTCTCCTAGCTCCCGTGGCTCTAGCAGAGTGCCTCAGAGCAGGCGGGATGGGGGTCAGAGGGCCAAGCCTACAGCAGTGTTCAAATTGCTGTTGGCTTCCTGAAGCTGAAGAAGCCCAAATGCCAGGAAAAGCACTTGTGTGTCTGCACATCTTTAAGACCTTAGCTACAGAGATTAAAATGGTGAAGGGGAAGAAAACTGACATGTACAACTGGTTGAATTCCAGAAAAGAAAAACACACTGCTTAACAAAAACACCAAAGTATGTTTTAACCTACTTCTCTCAGGTTGTGATATATTTTGCAGATCTTGACAAATTCAAATCTACATCACACTGCAATTTAATTTACATCTCCATCTGGCTTATTTTTTTCAATTGGAAAGATTTAATTTTTTATTGCAGCGTTTTAAAACTCCTATATCGTTTGTTGCTTTACATCAATGCATGAGCGGGCGCCCTCCAATTCTATTCAAATTGCATCCAAGATAGATTGATGAGATATCTAAAAAAAAAAACACACACACACATACACATATATATATACACATATATATATATATATATATATATATATATATAAAAATCTATATACATCTATAGTGGGGCAAAAAAGTATTTAGTCAGCCACCAATTGTGCAAGTTCTCTCACTTAAAAAGAGGAGCCCTGTAATTTTCATCATAGGTACACCAACTATGACAGACAAAATGAGGAAAAAAAATCCAGAAAATCATTGTAGGATTTTTAATGAATTTATTTAGAAATGGTGGTGGAAAATAAGTATTGGGTCAATAACAAACGTTTCTCAATACTTTGTTATATACCCTTTGTTGGCAATGACAGCGGTCAAACGTTTTCTGTAAATCTTGACAAGGTTTCCACACACTGTTGCTGGTATTTTGGCCCATTCCTCCATGCAGATCTCCTCTAGAGCAGTGATGTTTTAGGGCTGTTGCTGGGCAACACGGACTTTCAACAACTCCCTCCAAAGATTTTCTATGGGGTTGAGATCTGGAGACTGGCTAGGCCACTCCAGGACCTTGAAATGCTTCTTACAAAGCCACTCTTTCGTTGCCCGGGCAGTGTGTTTGGGATCATTGTCATGCTGAAAGACCCAGCCACGTTTCATCTTCAATGCCCTTGCTGATGGAAGGAGGTTTTCACTCAAAATCTCACGATACATGGCCCCATTCATTCTTTCCTTTACACGGATCAATCGTCCTGGTCCCTTTGCAGAAAAACAGCCCCAAAGCATGATGTTTCCACCCCAATTCTTCACAGTAGTTATGGTGTTATTTGGATGCAACTCAGCATTCTTTGTCCTCCAAACACAACGAGTTGAGTTTTTACCAAAAAGTTATATTTTGGTTTCATCTGACATTCTCCCAATCTTCTTCTGGCTCATCCAAATGCTCTCTAGCAAACTTCAGACGGGCCTGGACATGTACTGGCTTAAGCAGGGGGACACGTCTGGCACTGCAGGATTTGAGTCCCTGGCGGAGTAGTGTGTTACTGATGGTAGGCTTTGTTACTTCTGGTCCCAGCTCTCTGCAGGTCATTCACAAGGTCCCCCCGTGTGGTTCTGGGATTTTTGCTCACCGTTCTTGTGATCATTTTGACCCCACGGGGTGAGATCTTGCGTGGAGCCCCAGATCGAGGGAGATTATCAGTGGTCTTGTATGTCTTCCATTTCCTAATAATTGCTCTCACAGTTGATTTCTTCAAACCAAGCTGCTTACCTATTGCAGATTCAGTCTTCCCAGCCTGGTGCAGGTCTACAATTTAGTTTCTGTTGTCCTTTGACAGCTCTTTGGTCTTGGCCATAGTGGAGTTTGGAGTGTGACTGTTTGAGGTTGTGGACAGGTGTCTTTTATACTGATAACAAGTTCAAACAGGTGCCATTAATACAGGTAACGAGTGGAGGACAGAGGAGCCTCTTAAAGAAGAAGTTACAGGTCTGCGAGAGTCAGAAATCTTGCTTGTTTGTAGGTAACCAAATACTTATTTTCCACCATAATTTGCAAATAAATTCATTAAAAAACCTACATGATTTTCTGGATTTTTTTTTCTCATTGTCTGTCATAGTTGAAGTGTACCGATGATTAAAATTACAGGCCTCATCTTTTTAAGTGGGAGAACTTGCACAATTGGTGGCTGACTAAATACTTTTTTTGCCCCACTGTATCTATAGATATCCTAGCCTAGTCTCAAGTAATAAATCCAATGCAGCATTAGCCTTATATTTTGGTAATGAATGATGGGTTATGCATAGTAAGCGTCTAACTTTTAGACTGTCTCTTGCGCAATACGCAAACCTGTGCTCCACTTGCTGGACTGTTTTTTTAAACAAAGTCTCCTCAGCTAGACTAGAATACCTTGCTGGACATTTTTTGTTGTTGTTGCATTTCTTATAACAATAGACTACTCGAAGAGGGACACAAGACTCTTGCTCGCTGAATGTTAAATACAGCAGCCAGTAGAACTCATGGGTAGTTTGAAAGCGCGAATGTGCTAGACTATATAAGTAATTTATTCAGACCCATAAACCATTCAAACCTCGTGGAGAAGTGAACACCTTCTGCATCTAATTCTAGTCCTATATTACTCAAGCATGTCTTTAGAATTATGACAACGTATTTCATTTAACTGTTGAATGCGAGGAAGGAATGAAGCAACACTAGAGAGAGAAATAGGTAGGATAATAACAGAGGAATTTTTACAAAAAAGGTCAAATTCGCTAGCCTATACTTGTAACTTTGTAGGCCACAACGTGCTGCACCAGAATCGCATGTTCTCTCCCTGCTTTATCATGGTTTGAACAAGGTGCGTAATGCCAGTCCATTCAATACAGTAATACAGTTAACACTGAAAAGATTAGTGCCATTTATTTACCCATAGCATAGCTACATCTGCATGCTTTTATGCGTTCCGGTCGTGCGTAATGTGCACGTATTGGATAAGGTCCCAATCATTTTGGCCTGTCTTTAATGTAGGGCTCATAATAAGCATTGATCAGGCTCAGGTTGCATCAGGCTTGAATGTTCAAATCAAAGCTCTAATCATAACCAGACATAGGCCTATTTATATGCTTTGAATGACACTTCCAGTTTTGATGGGGAACTACCGGGTTACACGGGAGAAAAGTGATTTATTCTCAGGATGGAACATTTGTAAAATACCAGGAAAATATTCAACCCTGATTGCTAGGTGACGTTAGTTGACTGTACCTGAACCAAAACTCTTGTATTGTTCATCCTATTGCTTGTTCTCCATCTTCTTAAATGGTGAGCCAAAATGTTTTCAGCCCTTTTATTTCCAATGACTGATCAAAAGTTATTTTCTCATGCGCTCTCATCTCTCTGTACCAGACATATAGTGAACAAAATAGTTTGAAACATCAAATCGCAATACACATAGAATCGGGAGAGTCGCTATACATATCGTATCGGCCCCTAAGTATCGTGACATCGTACCGTGAGGCAATTCCAAGCCCAGGGAGAAAGCCAAATCAACTCTGCCAGGAGGGAGCAGCTCTTCCTGAATGCTTTCCTATTTGGTGTTCTGTTCAGGCCCCAATGTGCAGCCTTCAACAACAGATATGCTGGCTTCTGGCTGGTTGCTCCGTCCAGCTGCCCTCCTCCCACTGTGTGCGTCATCTGCAGCCAAGTGCCTGGCCACATCACTGTCTGCTACACAGTACTGCACAGGACACACCCCTTCCAAAACAGGAAGACTTAGCCAGGGAGACTCCATATTATTGAACCTTTATTTTGACAAGAAAGTCATCGAGACTAAGGTCTCGTACAGATGAACTCTGCATAAATACATCAGATAAAATATACAAAATTACAAAAAGTATTAAAACAGATCTAACAGATCCATCTAAACTGACCAAGGAGGATGAGAATATCTAATTTCAGAGAGCTCTGTAAGTTGTTTTTTTTTGCAACTTTTATGTGGAACAAAGCAGCTTTACCCAACTCTGGAACCCGAAAGGGCCTCCAGTAGCATCCAAGCCTGAGACTGGGTTTGGTGATTTTCAAGTATAAATTGAATCAATGATGATACAGTAGACATAGGAAGTTTCTGCATGAGTCCTTTGTAGATAAATAAAATGCTGCTCTCCTTACAAACAAAGAGGCCCAACCCAACCCACACACCAACCTTCCCCTCTCCCAAAGCTACAAAGGAACTCTATGGGGGTTCTTTATCTATTATTACAGGGAGATGTCATGTCCACTAAAAATAAGTTCTGGCTGATGGCAGAATGTCTGATTTTTCACTGCATGTGAAAAAATAAAACCTTTACATTTTTTTTACCATTACTGCCCAAAAAAGTAACTAGTCCAGAATATTTTCTCCATCCGCAGAATAGTTTTCCTAATAGTGAAAACTGTACGTTCAACCTTTGACATAAACAAGACAAATTTCCTTTGTGTAGTGGCTTGTTTTGGAACTTACTATGGTGCAGTGCTTTGCGTTTGAGGTCACCTTAGCGACAGGACAATCACAGGAAAGGAGGAACCATTAAACACAAAGTCATCAGAAAGAGGGACAGTACCAAAGCTGGCCAAAATAGGCCAAATCAAGGAAAATCAGAGGCACTTGCTCAGCCGTGACTATAGACAAAAGAGAGCAAAAAAAGTTGATCGGGGTGAAAAAAAACGGGAAAAAAACTGGCCAATCACTAAAGAGCAAGTGTTTAATCAAAACTATCAGTCACCCAATACATTAGCATGTCTTTCCTCAATAGTGTTCATTAGTCAGTATGTGCCGACATCAAAGTTTAGTTGGTTAAAAGTTAAATCATCCTTTAGTTTGGGTCTCAGCCTGGAGGTTGGACCACAGTTGCGATAAAGAGGTCAATGGAACTCAGACAAAACAATGGCAATGCCATGGAAACAAGTAGTGGAAAGATCTGGAACATCCTCAATGCCCCCCAGCAAAAACAGCCTATATTTAGGCTATTGTTTATTATGTATATTTCACAATATGTTGAGGTATAAATCTGAGCATAATACTAGTAAGGATGTCAAGCACAATATATAAGTCCATGTCATCGTCAATCAATGGGGTTCATGACATACACACACAGACACTAATGTAGACATGCCTTTCAGTTAAACTACTGACTTCCCATGACCAATTTCTGAATGCTAGCTATGCAACCATCTCATACAAAATGTGAGTTAGCATTTAGTATTCACTTCTTCAAAAAGTGAAACAGGACAACTTCTAAAAGTTATGCAGCGAAAAACCCCAAATATATCTCAAATCAGACTTTAGTAACCACCTTGAGCCCGTTTCAAATGAATACAGAAAATACGGAATATCCACTTAGTTTGATCAGATTTGTTGAATTTGTGCCAATGAGGGCGTCACTGCATCCTGCGTTCCAATGACCTCTTTACAGCAACTATTCCGGGTTTATTTCTGCATGGTTGTGTGGACTGAGGTTACCTGAGGTTCACCCTTGATGCTGCCTTCCTCTGAGTCCGCCGACTGGTCTGGGTCATTGTCATCACTCTGGAATACAAGGAGGGAAAGGAGGTCAGGAACAGTCCCGGAACAGTTATCCTCAGAATAAATCCATAGCCTGGCTGCAATTCCCCATTTTTTTGTTTTTTGTTACCTAGGCAAGTCTCTTAAAAACAAATTCTTATTTACAATGACGGCCTACCGGGGAACAGTGGTTTAACTGCCTTGCTCAGGGAAATAACAGATGTTTTACCTTGTCAGCTCGGGGATGCCGCCCAAATCAGCTAAATCCAGAGGTGTTTCATGAGGTGCACTTCAGTGTAGTACCTCGAGAGTAGTTGTACTGCTAAATCTATAAAATGGCTTTTTACCTCAAAACTGACATGTATCCTTATTGCCTTATGGGTGGGTCAAGTGGGCTCTGATCATTACACTTGAGGCATGTCCACATTAAAAAGTGTCAGTGTGTAATGTCACAAACCCCATCTTGGGTCCAGAAAGACACCCCGGTGGAGCGTCTCTTCTCACGGGGCCGCCTGCGATCACGTATGGAGCGGGGCTGGGACTTATCCTCTCCCTCCTTCTCCTCCTCCTGCTGCTTCTTGTCTGATTCTGTCAATCACAGAGAGATTGAGTGAGACACATGCACCTGACCCAGCACATGGGGTCAATTCCAATTCTGTATCCTGTTTACATTGTCAAATCAAAATCACCCAATAAATGAGCATGTACTTCATCAATAGTGTTCATTACAGCCAGTATGTGCTGACATCAAAGTTTCATTCCATCAAAGCTTAGTTCGGTAAAACTTAAGTTAAATCTTTGCGCCTCACAAGTGGCGCATCGGTCTAAGGCACAGCATCGCAGTACTGAGGTGAAACTACAGACCCGGGTTTGATCCCAGCCGGGCCAGGACCCATGGGGCATTGCACAATTGGCCCAGCGTCATCCAGGTTAGGAGAGGGTTTGGCTGGCTGGGATTTCCTTGTCTCATTGTGCTCTAGTGACTACTTGTGGCGGGCCATGCACCTGCAAGCTGACTTCGTCATCAGTTGGACGGTGTTTCCGCCGACACATCGGTGCGCCTGGCTTCCAGGTTAAGAGAGCATTGAGAGTCAAGGTCATGTTTCATTTAAGGCATTTCATTTTTAGGCAACTCAATCCTCTCCCTGCCTGGGTGGAATTCAGGTTAACCGTTCTGTGCTCAGGTGGCTATTAGATACAGTGCCTTCAGAAAGTATTCATACTCCTTGACTTATTCCACAGCCCGAACTCAAAATGTATTCAATTGATAATTTTTTTCACCCATCTACACAAAATATCCCATAATGACAAAGTGAAAACATATTTTTAGATTTATTGAAAATGTAATACAGAAACCTAATTTACATAGTGGGGCAAACAAATATTTAGTCAGCCACCAATTGTGCAAGTTCTCCCACTTAAAATGATGAGGCCTATCATTTTCATTATAGGTACACTTCAACTATGACAGACAAAATGAGAAAAAAAAATCCAGAAAATCACATTGTAGGATTTAATGAATTTATTTGCAAATTATGGTGGCATCCCAGTAGCATGCTGCTTCTACCACTCTTCACAGTAGGGATGGTGTTATATGGGTGATGAGCTGTGCCTGATTCTCCAGACATAGAGCTTTGCATTCAGGCCAAAGTGTTACATTTTTGTCTCAGAACACAGAATCTTTTGCCTTATGCTCTTAAGGTTTTCACTTGCATTTTTGCTGCCGTGTGCCTTTTTCTCAGGAGTGGCTTCAGTCTGGCCACTCCCATAAAGCCCAGATGGGTGAAGTGCTGTAGAGACTATTGTCCTTCTGGCAGGTTCTAACATCTCAGCCAAGGAACTATGTAGTTCTGTCAGTGGTCATTTGCTTCGTGGTCACCTACCTGACCAAGGTCCTTCTTGCACGGTTGCTCCGTTTGGTCGGCCGGGCCAGCTCTAGGCAGAGTTCCATCTTTTATATATTTTTTAATTTCCCAATGGAAACTTTCAAAACTCTAGAAATTGTTTTATAACCTTCCCCAGATATGTCTCATCACAATTATCTTGGAGCGCAACGGACAGTTCCTTGGACGTCAAGGTATAGTTTCTGCTTCGACATGGACTGTGGGACCTTAAATAAACTTGTTTTTCTTTCTAAAAAAGAATGTCAAAACAATTGAATTGGCCACAGGTGAACTCCAAGTTGTAGTGACATCAAGGATGATCAAAGGAAATTGGATGCACCTGAGCACAATTTGGAGTGTCATAGCAAAGGGGTGTGAACACACATACTCACACTGAACAGAAATATAAATGCAACATGTAATGTGTTGGTCCCATGTTTCATGACCTGAAATAATAGATCACAGAAATGTCCATTTGCACAAAAAACTTATTTCTCTAAAATTGTAAAATATTTGTGCACATTTCTCATTTTCCAAGATAATCCAACCACCTGACAGGTGTGGCATATCAAGAAGCTGATTAAACAGCATGATAATTACACAGGTGCACCTTGTGCTAGGGACAGGGATTTCCAGCAGAGCTGTTGCCAGTGAAATACATTTTAATTTCTCTACCATAAGCCACCTCCGTCATTTTAGAGAATTTGGCAGTATGTCCAACCGGCCTCACAAGCGCAGACCACGTGTAACCACGCCAGCCCAGAACCTCCACATCCGGCTTATTCACCTGCGGGATCGTCTGAGACCAGCCACCTGGATAGCTGATTAAACAGGAGTATTTCTGTCTACAATAAAGCCTTTTTGTGGGGGAAAACTCATTCTGATTGGCTGGGCCTGGCTCCCCAGTGGGTGGGCCTATGCCCTCCAATCATGTGAAATCCATAGATTAGGGCCTAACGGATTTATTTAATTTGACTGATGTCCTTATATGAACTGTAACTCAGTAAAAATCATTGTAATTGTTGTGTTTATATTTTTGTTCAGTATAAATTAGATCTGTATTTTATCTTCACACATGTTTTCTAAAAACATGTTTCCACTGTCATTATGGGATATTGTGTGTAGATGGGTGAGAATCTATTTAATCCAATTTGAATTGAATTTAGGCTGTAACAAAATGTAGAATAAGTTTCTGAAGGCACTGTATATCTAATAATGATACATATACTCCAGCCATACCTCAAAATCAGTAGAACTAAAGCTTCTATTTTTCAATGAATAGGTCTGCTGTTTGTTGAAAGCAGGAGTATCTCAGTATAATATTTGTGCGTATGTGTGTGTCTACTCAGTCAATGTACTGCTGAAAGTGTGTCCGGAATGCTTACAGTTTGGTATGTGAGTACATAGACTTATCATACTGACACATCAAATGGCAGCAACAAACTCAGCAAAAAAAGAAAAGTCCCCTTTTCAGGACCCTGTCTTTCAAAGATCATTCGTAAATATCCAAATAACTTCACAGATCTTCAATGTAAAGGGTTTAAAACACTGTTTCCTATGCTAGTTCAATGAACCATAAACAATTAATGAACATGAACCTGTGGAACGGTCCTTAAGACACTAACAGCTTACAGACGGTAGGCAATTAAGGTCACAGTTATGAAAACTTAGGACACTAGAGGCCTTTCTACTGACTGAAAAACACCAAAAGAAAGATGCCCAGGTTCCAGGGTAATAATTGTCATGTCTGTACTGAGAGACACCTAAGACAGCGCTACAGGGAGACAGGACGGACAGCTGATCATCCTCGCAGTGGCAGACCACGTGCAACAACACCTGCACAGGATCAGTACATCCGAATATCACACCTGCGGGACAGGTACAGCATGGCAACAACAACTGCCCGAGTTACACCAGGAACGCACAATCCCTCCAACAGTG